>NC_069501.1:538502040-538524540 GCF_027579735.1 Bombina bombina | reverse complement strand
CTTTCATTCTTATACTGACTATACAAAAAGTACATTGTGCATTAATGTAACTTTATGGGCAATTCCTCATGTAAGTTAATGAGCAATATACATTCAGTAGATGTTTCTATTCATAGTTTAATTCACTTTCATTTAGAGTTTTGATTGAAATATTTGTTGTCTATGATTACTTTTAGATAGCCAAAATAAATGTCAATGTGGTTTGTCACTTCCACGCATATGTGTTTTTAATGGAGAAATAAAGTTGGCTTGTTTTTAAACTACGCTACACAGGACCACTGCCTTGACAATATAACATGCTATTACAAATAGGTACGTGAGGGCTCTTGAATGTCTCCATTGAATGTCCTTCACACATTTTTGGTCTTTTGCAGCAGCTTAAGCAGGTGGGAAAATATGGGCTTAAATAGTTTTGCAGCTATTCATAAGGACTATAAGGTCCTTAAAGGGACAATCAACACCAGAATTGTTGTGGTTTTAAAAGATAGATAATCCCTTAATAACCAATTCCCCAGTTTTGCATAACCAACACTGTTATATTAATACACTTTCTACCTCTGTTATTACCTTGTATCTAAGCCTCTGCAGACTGCCCCCTTATTTCAGTTATTTTGACAGATTTGCATTTGAGCCAATCAGTACTCACTCCTCTGTAAATTCATGTGCATGAGCTCAATGTTATCTATATGAAACACATGAACTAACTCCCTCTAGTGGTTAAAAACTGTCAAAATGCATTTAGATTAGAGGCGGCCTTCAAGGTCTGAGAAATTAGTATATGAACCTCCTAGGTTTAGCTTTCAACTAAGAAAACCAAGAGAACAAAGCAAAATTGGTGATAAAAAAAAATTGGGTAGTTGTTTAAAATGACATGCCCTATTTGAATACTGAAAGTTTTTTTTGGACTTGACTGTCCCTTTAATACATTAGAGCATAAGACAACACTCCAGTGGCACTCAAAAAATGGCAACAGTGCCTTTATTTAACCTTTAGCTCAGTTAAATAAAGGCACTGTTGCCATTTTTTGAGTGCCACTGGAGTGTTGTATTATGTTACAAATTATGGGACCTTGGAAAGGGAGGTCCCCCTAGTGTACACCATTATCGTTTTATTTGGAAGATTGAGGACAATTGGTCAGTGAGTGCTGGTCCTGCTTTTTCAATATTTAATACATTAGAGCAGACATCCTCAAACTTGGCCCTCCAGAGGTTTTGGAACTACATTTTCCATGATGCTCAGCCATGGAAAATGTCAGCAACATCTCCTGACTGGTTGCTCCTCTCTTTTAACGTTAAGGTTTTTGTGTATGCTTCCTTTATGACTGCAATGAAATATCTGGAAATTTAAAAGGATAGTAAAGTCCAAATTAAACTTTCATGATTCAGATAGGGCATGTCATTTTTTTGTTCTCTTGGTATTCTTATTTGAAAGCTAAATCTAGGAAGGCTCATATTCTAATTTCTAAGCCTTTAAAGGCCGCCTCATATCTCAATGCATTTGACAGTTTTTCACAGCTAGAGGGCATTAGTTTGAAACTGAACCAAGTGGGAGAAAGCCAGGGACAAGTCATTTCACAGGTCTGGGGACATAGTCTTAAAGGGGCATTGTTCACCAAAGTCACACATGTGTTTCATATAAATAACAATGTGCACAAGTGGAGTTATTTAAGAGTCAGCTATAATTGCCTGAAATGCAACTCTGTCAAAAGATCTGAGATAAGGAGGCAATCAGCAGAAGCTTAGATACAAGGTAATTACAGAGGTAAAAAGTATATTAATATAACAGTGTTGGTTATGCAAAACAGGGGAATGGTAAATAAAGGGATTTTTTTAAAATCTTTTTAAACAATAACATTTTTGGTGTTTAGTATCCCTTTAAATTAATTCTAAAACTACTCAAAATTACATGAAAATGAATGGCTCACAAAACAAATTATTGTTTTTATTATTATTATTTTACCTGCATTTTAATATTGACTAAATTAGCTGCCATGTTTTGCTTTTGCCATGTATATTTTGTCTATTGTATGAATAAATACTAAAACATCAAATATTGGCGATTTATAAACATGTTGTCCATATATCTTTGAAGAACAATGTCTTATTCGTTTACATGGAGTTAATAATTTACGTTTCCTCCTACAGATTGTAAAAAAAATATATTTTAGTCATATTTATAACGGATGTAATGATATGATAAGTTATAGAAATTATGTGAAACACTACTATTTTATTTTTTATAATGCCATTGGTAGACTTTAACCAACACCTCAGCAGTTGTAAGCATAAGGAGAGAATGCTGGTTTTGGACCAGACATCCTCATCCTCAAACTACATTTCCCACGATGCTCAGCCAGCCGATATGCTGGCTGAGCATCATGGGAAATGCAATTCCAAAACCTCTGGAAGGCCAAGTTTGAAGATGCCTGTTTTAGCAATGAGTTTTATGCAGTAAAAGGTTATAGAAAGATGTGCATTTTCATAAAAGAATAACAAATGGCACTCTTCATTAACAAATCAACAAAATGTGGTGTACTTGTTCTATTTACTTGTTCATTCATTAGAGAAATATTCAAAAATAAAGAAAACATAGCATGTTAATTAATTAAAGTGTCAAAAACAAATAATGAAAATAGCTCATGTCAAGTTTTGGAACAAACATGTGGAGATAATACGTGTAGATATGCGCATTCGGAGGTTTAAGATCCCTCCGAATACGGACAGTGAATGCTTGTGCAGTTTGACTATTTTCCGAGTCAAATGTATTCCTGTGAAACTGCAATACACTAAAATCTGTGCAAATCCAGATCCTAGTATGTTATAGTTTAACAAGAATAAAGCTCAGAAAATAGTCAAACAGTATCCACCTTCCACATTCTGAGGTATCCGAAACCTCCAAATGAACATATCTAATAAAGTGGTAAACATTTGTTTTGACTACACAGGGCATCTACTACTAGATGATTAAGCTCCAACAGTTTGCATTTACCATGACTTACCTTGAATGCATATTTTAGACTCCTTACAAAAGCTCCAATCATTAGCCTGGTCCCCTGACTGAAAGTTTGTATTTCTTTCTTTCTAAAAAAAGTACAATTAATCAAAGGCAGTATCACCCAATCCCCATTCTTGAAACTGAGTTATTACCATTATTGCATATTTATAAAGCTATGACTACGGCTCACAAAGCCGAAACGCGTCAGCACTACTGACAAGCAAACTTTGACACGCTATATGTCTATGCCATGGATATGATGTTACATGTTTTAACTAAAGATGGAATAAAGTAAAATTTTATTCAAGCAAGAACCAAGTGTACTCGTATCCTTCAATGACTCATATTTATAAAGCGCCAACATATTATGCAGCACTGTAAACCATCTTTATGTACAGTAAGACGATCAACAGGACAGGTGGACTTGTGCGTTTACATGCTAAAGGACCCTTTGGTGCCAAAACCTGGGAATGAATCAGGTACCTTTAGATATTCACACACACACTTTTCATTTTCCATTTCATAACCTTGAAGGAATTTTGATTTACAAGGAAAGTTCAGCATTTTACACTGATATATGTTGTTAGCACTAGTATGCACTACAATGTTCTCCCCAGGACCAATTTAGGGCCAGATTACAAGTGGTGCACTATGTGTTTGCGTAGGGTTCACCGCTCATATTACAAATTGAGAGTAAACGCGTTCTCAGAGTTCTTGTTCACTGTTTTGCTAAACAAAAAAGTTGCACAAAGCATACCATAAACACATTAAAATGTACATTTACACTCATAAAAAACAAAATTTATGCTTACCTGATAAATTTATTTCTCTTGTGGTGTATCCAGTCCACGGGTTCATCCATTACTTGTGGGATATTCTCCTTCCCAACAGGAAGCTGCAAGAGGACACCCACAGCAGAGCTGTCTATATAGCTCCTCCCCTAACTGCCACCCCCAGTTATTCGACCGAAGACAAGCAAGAAAAAAAGGAGAAACTATAGGGTGCAGTGGTGACTGTAGTTTAAAAATAAAAAAAAAAACCTGCCTTAAAATGACAGGGCGGGCAATAAATTTATCAGGTAAGCCTAAATTTTGTTTTTGCTTGTAAAGGTGTATCCAGTCCACGGGTTCATCCATTACTTGTGGGATACCAGTGCCAAAGCTTTAGGACACGGATGAAGGGAGGGACAAGGCAGGAACTTAAACGGAAGGCACCACTGCCTGTAAGACCTTTCTCCCAAAAATAGCCTCCGAAGAAGCAAAAGTACCAAATTTATAGAATTTAGAAAAGGTATGAAGCGAAGACCAAGTCGCCGCCTTACAAATCTGTTCAACAGAGGCCTCATGTTTAAAAGCCCATGTGGAAGCTACTGCTCTAGTAGAATGAGCTGTAATTCTTTCAGGAGGCTGCTGGCCAGCAGTCTCATAAGCTAAGCGTATTATACTTCTTAGCCAAAAAGAAAGAGAAGTTGCCGAAGCCTTTTGGCCTCTCCTCTGTCCAGAGTAGACAACAAACCAAGCAGATGTTTGACGAAAATCCTTCGTAGCTTGTAAATAAAACTTTAAAGCACGAACCACATCAAGATTGTGTAATAGACGTTCCTTCTTTGAAGAAGGATTAGGACATAGTGAAGGAACAACAATCTCCTGATTGATATTCTTATTAGATACCACCTTAGGAAGAAACCCAGGTTTGGTACGTAACACTACCTTATCTGCATGGAAAATCAGATAAGGGGAATCACATTGTAAAGCAGATAACTCCGAAACTCTTCGAGCCAAGGAGATAGCTACTAAAAACAGAACTTTCCAAGATAAAAGCTTAATATCTATGGAATGCAAAGGTTCAAACGGAACCTTTTGAAGCACTTTAAGAACTAAATTTAAACTCCATGGCGGAGCAACAGGTTTAAACACAGGCTTGATTCTAACTAAAGCCTGACAAAACGCCTGAACGTCTGGAACCTCAGCCAGACGTTTGTGCAAAAGAATAGAAAGAGCAGAAATCTGTCCCTTTAAGGAACTAGGTGACAAACCCTTCTCCAATCCTTCTTGGAGAAAAGATAATATCCTAGGAATCCTGACCTTACTCCATGAGTAACCCTTGGATTCACACCAATGAAGATATTTACACCATATCTTATGATAGATTTTCCTGGTGACAGGCTTTCGAGTCTGAATTAAGGTATCAATGACCGATTCAGAAAAACCACGCTTTGATAGAATCAAGCGTTCAATCTCCAAGCAGTCAGACGTAGAGAAATTAGATTTGGATGTTTGAAGGGACCTTGAAGTAGAAGGTCCTGCCTTAGCGGCAGAGTCCATGGTGGAAAGGATGACATGTCCACCAGATCTGCATACCAAGTCCTGCGTGGCCACGCAGGGGCTATCAAGATCACCGAAGCTCTCTCCTGCTTGATCTTGGCAATCAGACGAGGGAGCAGAGGAAACGGTGGAAACACATAAGCCAGGCTGAAGGACCAGGGCGCTGCTAGAGCATCTATCAGCGCTGCCTTGGGAACCCTGGACCTGGACCCGTAACAAGGAAGCTTGGCGTTCTGACGAGACGCCATGAGATCCAGTTCTGGTTTGCCCCAAAGTTGGATCAACTGGGCAAATACCTCCGGATGGAGCTCCCACTCCCCCGGATGAAAAGTCTGCTGACTTAGAAAATCCGCCTCCCAGTTCTCTACTCCTGGGATATGGATAGCTGAGAGATGGCAAGAGTGAACCTCTGCCCATAGAATTATCTTTGAAACCTCCAACATTGCCAGGGGGCTCCTTGTTCCCCCCTGATGGTTGATATAGGCTACAGTCGTGATGTTGTCCGACTGAAATCTGATGAACCTGACCGCAGCTAGCTGAGGCCAAGCCTGAAGAGCATTGAATATCACTCTTAGTTCCAGAATGTTTATCGGAAGGAGGGCCTCCTCCTGAGTCCACGAACCCTGAGCCTTCAGGGAGTTCCAGACTGCACCCCAGCCCAGAAGGCTGGCATCTGTCGTCACTATAGTCCATTCTGGCCTGCGGAAACTCATTCCCTTGGACAGATGGACCCGAGATAGCCACCAGAGAAGAAAAACCCTGGTCTCTTGATCCAGATTTAGTAGAGGGGACAAATCTGTGTAATCCCCATTCCACTGATTGAGCATGCAGAGTTGCAGTGGTCTGAGATGTAGGCGGGCAAACGGAACAATGTCCATTGCCGCTACCATTAATCCGATTACTTCCATACACTGAGCCACTGACGGACGAGAAATGGAATAAAGAGCACGGCAGGAAGTTAGAAGTTTTGACAACCTGACCTCTGTCAGATAAATCTTCATTTCTACTGAATCTATCAAAGTTCCTAGGAAGGAAACTCTTGTGAGAGGTGAGAGAGAACTCTTTCCTTCGTTCACCTTCCACCCGTGAGACCTTAGGAATGCCAGAACAATGTCCGTATGGGACCTGGCGATTTGAAAAGTTGACGCCTGTATCAGGATGTCGTCTAGGTAAGGAGCTACTGCTATACCCCACGGTCTTAGAACCACCAGAAGGGACCCTAGAACCTTCATAAAGATTCTTGGTGCCGTGGCTAACCCAAAGGGAAGAGCCACAAACTGGTAATGCCTGTCTAGGAAGCCGAACCTGAGAAACTGATGATGATCCCTGTGTATCGGAATATGTAGATAAGCATCCTTTAAATCCACAAAAAATATACAAAGTTTTGGAAGTGGCGCCAATCAAGGCTCTCTGAATATTAAGAATAAAAAATGTAGTTTACTAAGATCTAGGTATATAAATAAAGCAAATTGCTACAGCTGTAAGTTTGTATGAAATGAAGTACAATTTATTAATACATTGGATAATCGCAATCAATGAAAAAATAAATAAAAATTAAGTCACTATTTATAACTTCAATCAGTCACTATCTGAGGACACCGGTGTCTATTCTAAAACTTCATTAATAAAATGCATTGAAAAGTACAATTGACCAAATCACTAAAATTGACCAAATCAATAAAACAATCCTTGGAGTTAGGTAGACAAAAGTTAAACTGCAGGCATCTAGTTTATAACGATCAAGCACGCAGAAAGTTTCTTTCAATCAAGACAGCATCAGGTTGCTATCAATCATGCAGGTAAAAAGTTCAGTGTTAGATGTAGGTTTCAAATTTAGCGGTTATTTAGACAGCTGTTCTTATTTCTCTTTCACTCTGCCTCTTCAGCACGCCCTCCTTACAATTCTCTCCTACCCGGAATTCCGGTGTGGGCTGTAGCAAGCTACGGCAGGCAGTTGTGTCTCTTAAAAATTAAGTTGTATTGCTGTTTGATTTTCTTTTAAGTGTGCACACTTACAGTTTTCCGGTCTTCACTCCTACCGTCTGCTCAGCAATGTTTTGCAATGTTTCCTCTTGTGCTGGCTTGACGGTCCTGGGAGCCTCACAATCTCTGTGTCTTCTCCAAATGAACTGGATACTGGTGTGGTTTCGTTTCTACGCGTTTCAGCTCTCCAGGGAGCCTTTGTCAAGAATACCTTCCACCAGCTGTGTTGCCTTTTTTATACTATTTTCTTTTGTTAACCCTTTCTTGGTATTTAGTGGTTTCTTTATCCTATTGTTTGTATTTTTATATTCATATATATAAGAAGTCCATCTCTTGTCATTTTCCTGTTCAATGGTCATAATATTTCATTACACATTCATTAAAAAATATATATATATATTTAAATTTCACAGAATGTATCTAAGCACTGTTAAAGGAAATCATTGGTTATACTGTAAAAACAAACATTTGTCGCCTAGCAATTCACTTTATAAGATATCCAAATCTTATTTAGCAGTTAAAAATTTATCCGTAAAAATTTTTATATAGGGTTTATAGTTAATTAACGTTTTATAAAATTCAAAAAAATTCAAAAAAATATATATTATTCAAAAAGTGGCCATATTCGAACCTGGAACCTAGTGCTTTGAAGTCCAATACCTTAACCATTAGGCTATGGATGATTATTATATCATTGTTTGGTATAGGGGAATCATATATTTCATCTAGTCCTCACTTAATGAAAAAACTTTAAGCTCAATTTAACTGGATTCGAACTCCTGGTTTTTTACTATCTCTGACGGACGCCTTAACCACTAAGCTAATTGAATAGTTGGTATAGTAGTCTTGTTAATAAATGGTTTCATTTCGGTTAGTTTAAACGATTATTTCTCCTCATTCTCTATAAATGTCAAAATATCTCAAATAGTTCATAGGTTAGAGACTAATAATTAGACTTAAATAATTTTAATTTTACAATGAAGTTTTAATATTTTTTAAATTATGACTATGTATTTTAGTCAAAATTCTGACCAGATTCGAACTCTGGATCTTAAGCTTCAGAGACCACATACTTAACCATTCAGCTATAGCCACTCAGTCTTGGCTGTTTATATATAAAAAAGATTCTAATCTCTTATTTAATCCTCACCATGCAAAAAGTTATTCTTTTTATTATTCTTGCTTAGTCAATACCACTAATTTATGGTTCTTTAGGGGCAATTGTCTCTCCTTACTAAATCTTAGCTTGTTTGGCTAGGTCTCGTGGCTTTTTGTATCACAGGGAATCTGGTATTACAGATGTTATTTAAATCTTATAAACCCTCAAACAATGCGGTGTTACTTAGCTAATCTGTGTATTATATGTGGATGATAACTATAGTACAGTCAGGTTATATATTAATACTCATCAAAGCATAATTTAGTTAAATGAAAGAGTTTATGTCCATTTCACTGTTTAGACCTTTAGGTGTAATGTCCCAAAGTTGTAAATGAATTCAGCTTCCTGTTTTAATAATTTCTTTGTAAGATTCCCTCTCCTTCCATCCAACGTTACTTTTTTAATTCCCCAAAATTTGAGGGCTCCTGTATTACCCCTATGGACCTCTTTAAAATGTTTATACAAGACTGTATCTTCTCTCTCATGCTCAATCGCAAGAAGATGTTCCCGTATACGGTCTTTTAGTTTTCGTCCTGTCTGTCCAAAGTATCTCAAATTACAGTCACATTGTAGCATATATATGATGTTGATATCTGTACATCTTATAATGTCGCTTATCTTTATAACCCTTCCATCTTTCTCGGATTTAACCTGTTTAAGTTTAGTGCTATTCTTACACGCCTTACATTGGTGGCAGGGGAAGAAGCCTTCAATCCTTTCTCCTTCTAATGTCCTATAACCTCTCTTACACATTTTAGTATCTCCTTTAAACTCACTGGGGGCTAATATTGATTTCAAGTTCTTTGCCTTTCTATAAATAAATCTAGGATTCCTTCCTAGATTCGGCCCTATTAGGGGATCTTTTAATAGAAGATGCCAATGTTTTTGGACTATATTTTGAAATAGTTTATGTTGTGCAGAATATGTTGTAATTACTGGTATATCGAGTGTTTCATTATACCTTTCATTTCGGGGTTTTTCTCTTTTAACTAGTAGTTCCTCTCGATCTGTATTTTTTATATCCTCCACCATGAAATATTATGACCATTGAACAGGAAAATGACAAGAGATGGACTTCTTATATATATGAATATAAAAATACAAACAATAGGATAAAGAAACCACTAAATACCAAGAAAGGGTTAACAAAAGAAAAGAGTATAAAAAAGGCAACACAGCTGGTGGAAGGTATTCTTGACAAAGGCTCCCTGGAGAGCTGAAACGCGTAGAAACGAAACCACACCAGTATCCAGTTCATTTGGAGAAGACACAGAGATTGTGAGGCTCCCAGGACCGTCAAGCCAGCACAAGAGGAAACATTGCAAAACATCGCTGAGCAGACGGTAGGAGTGAAGACCGGAAAACTGTAAGTGTGCACACTTAAAAGAAAATCAAACAGCAATACAACTTAATTTTTAAGAGACACAACTGCCTGCCGTAGCTTGCTACAGCCCACACCGGAATTCCGGGTAGGAGAGAATTGTAAGGAGGGCATGCTGAAGAGGCAGAGTGAAAGAGAAATAAGAACAGCTGTCTAAATAACCGCTAAATTTGAAACCTACATCTAACACTGAACTTTTTACCTGCATGATTGATAGCAACCTGATGCTGTCTTGATTGAAAGAAACTTTCTGCGTGCTTGATCGTTATAAACTAGATGCCTGCAGTTTAACTTTTGTCTACCTAACTCCAAGGATTGTTTTATTGATTTGGTCAATTTTAGTGATTTGGTCAATTGTACTTTTCAATGCATTTTATTAATGAAGTTTTAGAATAGACACCGGTGTCCTCAGATAGTGACTGATTGAAGTTATAAATAGTGACTTAATTTTTATTTATTTTTTCATTGATTGCGATTATCCAATGTATTAATAAATTGTATTTCATCTCATACAAACTTACAGCTGTAGCAATTTGCTTTATTTATATACCTAGATCTTAGTAAACTACATTTTTTATTCTTAATATTCAGAGAGCCTTGATTGGCGCCACTTCCAAAACTTTGTATATTTTTTAGATACCTTAATCGATTGCTCAGGTGGTGAATGAAGCAATCAGGAGGTTGGCAAATCTGAGACACACTTATTTCCAGCTTGCACACTCTTTGCTTGTAATCCTTTAAATCCACGGTAGTCATATATTGACCCTCCTGGATCATAGGTAGGATGGTTCGAATAGTCTCCATCTTGAAGGATGGGACCCTGAGAAATTTGTTTAGGATCTTGAGATCCAAGATTGGTCTGAAAGTTCCCTCTTTCTTGGGAGCTATAAACAGATTTGAATAGAAGCCCTGCCCCTGTTCCTCCTTTGGAACTGGGTGGATCACTCCCATAACTAGTAGGTCTTGAACGCAATGTAAGAATGCCTCTCTCTTTATCTGGTTTGCAGATAATTGTGAGAGATGAAATCTCCCCTTTAGAGATGAAGCTTTGAAATCCAGAAGATATCCCTGGGAAACAATCTCCAGAGCCCAGGGATCCTGGACGTCTCTTGCCCAAGCCTGGGTAAAGAGAGAAAGTCTGCCCCCCACTAGATCTGGTCCCGGATCGTGGGCTACTCCTTCATGCTGTCTTAGAGGCAGCAGCAGGCTTTTTGGCCTGTTTCCCCTTGTTCCAAGCCTGGTTAGGTCTCCAGACTAGCTTGGACTGGGCAAAATTTCCCTCTTGTTTTGTAGAAGAGGAAGATGAAGCTGCGCCACTCTTGAAGTTTCGAAAGGAACGAAAATTAGTATGTTTGGTCCTTAACTTGTTGGACCTATCCTGGGGAAGGGCGTGGCCTTTTCCTCCAGTAATATCAGAAATGATCTCCTTCAGTCCAGGCCCAAATAGGGTCTGCCCTTTGAAGGGGATATTGAGAAGTTTAGACTTTGAAGTGACATCAGCTGACCAGGATTTAAGCCATAGCGCCCTACGTGCCTGAATGGCAAAACCTGAATTTTTAGCCGTTAGCTTGGTTAAATGAAAAAAGGCATCAGAAATAAATGAATTGGCTAACTTAAGAGCTTTAAGCCTGTCAAGGATATCATCCAACGGGGTCTCTACCTGTAAAGCCTCCTCCAGAGACTTGAACCAGATAGCCGCTGCAGCAGTGACTGGGGCAATGCATGCAAGGGGCTGGAGAATAAAACCTTGTTGTATAAAGATTTTCTTAAGGAAACCCTCTTATTTCTTATCCATAGGATCTAGGAAAGCACAACTGTCCTCAACAGGAATAGTTGTACGCTTAGCTAGGGTAGAGACTGCTCCCTCCACCTTAGGGACCGTCTGCCACAAGTCCCGAGTAGCGGCATCTATAGGAAACATTTTCTTAAAAGCAGGAGGGGGAGAGAACGGCACACATGGTTTATCCCATTCCTTAGTAATAATTTCTGAAAACCTCTTAGGGATTGGAAAAACATCAGTGTAAACAGGCACTGCAAAGTATTTGTCCATTCTACACAATTTCTCTGGGACTACAATGGTGTCACAGTCATCCAGAGTCGCTAAAACCTCCCTGAGCAACACGCGGAGGTGTTGAAGCTTAAATTTAAATGCTGTCATTTCAGAGTCAGACTGAAGTAACGCCTTCCCTGAATCAGAGAAGTCACCCACAGATAGAAGCTCTCCTGCTTCAACTTCTGCACATTGTGAGGGTATATCAGACATAGCTACTAAAGCGTCAGAGAGCTCTGTATTTGTTCTAGCCCCAGAGCTGTCTCGCTTTCCTTGTAACCCTGGCAGTTTGGACAATACCTCAGTGAGGGTATGATTCATAACTGCCGCCATGTCTTGTAAAGTAAACGCATTGGACGCGCTAGATGTACTTGGCGTCCCTTGAGCAGGAGTTATAGGTTCTGACACGTGGGGAGAGCTAGATGGCATAACCTCCCTTTTGTCAGTCTCAGAAACCTCAGGTGATAAATCTTTAAAAGCCATAATATGGTCTTTATAACTTATAGAAAGGTCAGTGCATTTGGTACACATTCTAAGAGGGGGTTCCACAATGGCTTCTAAACATAATGAACAAGGAGTTTCCTCTATGTCAGACATGTTTAACAGACTAGTAATGAGACCAGCAAGCTTGGAAAACACTTTAATAAATGTGAAAAAAGCAATAATAAAAAACGGTACTGTGCCTTTAAGAGAAAAAAAACTACCACATAAACTACCAAACAGTGAAAAAAAGTAGTACATTTTTACTGTGTGTATAAGGGACTAAAGCAGCATTGCACCCACTTGCAAATGGATGATTAACCCCTCAGGCCCAAAAACGAATTAGAAAAACTTAAAACCTGTTAACAAACAGTCAAACACACTGCCACAGCCCTGCTGTGGCTCCTACCTGCCCTTAAAAACGATTTTTGCAGGAACAAAACCCTCTATAGAGGTCCTATAAGCCAGAGGACTCCTTCAGGGAAGCTGGATGTCTCAGACTGAAAACGAAAATAGGCCCCTCCCACCATGCACTCAAAGTCAGAGGGCCTTAAAAAAGTACTCCTAGGAGTAATCTAACAAGCCATGTGGAAATTAGGCCCCAAATAAAGATTTATCACCCTCAGAGAAAAAACGTTTTTATTTATAAATCATGCAAACGTTTTTACACTAAGTAATATAGGTTTTAACATGAATATTATCCCTTTTTGCAAGCATGATCCCAGTTGTTGTTAAATCACTGTATCAGGCTTACCTTAAATATACCAGGCACTGTCAGCATATTCTAATCTAGACCTTATCATCTCTCTAGAAAAAAATATACTGAACATACCTCAAAGCAGGCAATCTGCAGACCGTCCCCCCAACTGAAGTTTTCTTTCCATACTCTTCAGTTATGTGTGAGAACAGCAATGGGCCTTAGTTACAAACCGCTAAGATCATCAAACCTCCAGGCAGAAGTCTTCTTCCAATTTCTGCCTGAGAGTAAAAACAGTATAACGCCGGTACCGTTTAAAAATAACAAACTTTTGATTGAAGGTAAAAACTACACTAAGTCACCACATCTCTCTTGATACTTCCTTTCTTGTTGAGAGCTGCAAGAGAATGACTGGGGGTGGCAGTTAGGGGAGGAGCTATATAGACAGATCTGCTGTGGGTGTCCTCTTGCAGCTTCCTGTTGGGAAGGAGAATATCCTACAAGTAATGGATGAACCCGTGGACTGGATACACCTTTACAAGAGAAACACTATCTAAAAAAAATATTTTAAAAAAGTTGCATTAAAAAGTTATAAGGGCTCAAAGATATGAGGTCTAAGGTGTAAATGACTTGAGATACGTACATTTACATGTCTAAATATGTGTATGTAAATAACAAATTATGCTTACCAGATAATTTCCTTTCCTTCTGTATGAGGAGAGTCCACGGCTTCATTCCTTATTTGTGGGAATACAGAACCTGGCCACCAGGAGGAGGCACCCCAGCCAAAGGCTTAAATACCTCCCCCACTTCCCTCATATCCCAGTCATTCTGCCAAGGGAACAAGGAACAGTAGAAGAAATATCAGGGTATAATGGTGCCAGAAGAACAAAACAAAATTTAGGTCCGCCCTTAGGAGAATATACGGGCGAGGGCCGTGGACTCTCCTTATACAGAAGGAAAGGAAATTATCTGGTAAGCATGATTTATGTTTTCCTTCTTAATATGAGGAGAGTCCACGGCTTAATTCCTTACTTGTGAGAAACCTATACTCAAGCTTCAGAGGAAACTGAATGAACAGGAGGGCAAAAAAGGAGGCGGACCCTATTCTGAGGGCACCAAAGCCTGAAACACCTTTCTCCCAAAAGCTGCTTCAGCTGAAGCAAAAACGTCAAAGTATATAAGGAGGACCAGGTAGCCGCCCTACAAATCTGATCCATAGAGGCCTCATTCTTGAAGGCCCAAGAGGAAGCCACTTCTCTAGTTGAATGAGCAGTTGAATTGAATTAATCCTCTGAGGAGGCTTATGTCCCGCTGTCTCATAAGCTAAGCGAATAATACTCCTCAACCAAAAAGATAAGGAAGTGGACAAGGCCTTCTGCCCATACGCTTCCTAGAATAGACAACAAACAAAGAAGAAGTCTGTCTAAACTCCTTCGTAAGCAAAGACAAGGGGGCCGGTAGACTCCTATACACAGCTAAGGTATATAAATTTGCAGTACATGCATGGATATTCCCGGGACTTAAGGCAATACTCACCCACCCCAAAAGAGCTGTCACAGTGAAGTATCAAAGACTTACTCTTCCGCCGTCAGAGGATATCCATGGAGCACCGGGGTAACAAACTCAACAGACAGAGAACTTACTCGGCGAGCGCGTACGCTGATTCCTCCCAGTGCGACCTCCGTCCAGGTACTGGTACACGGCACTCGGCTCCGATCGATGACGTCAGCGGTGACGTATGGGGTGGGGGTAGTCTTCACCCGGGGTTGCTGTACACTCTGAGGAAAAGCAGGATCCTTTGCTGGTGCTGCTAGAGACTTCAAAAGGCGAAGATAGGATCCCACAGCAGATGCATTAAAAAGTAAAACTTTATTAACAAAGTTAAAATCGCCCGTCATGGGCTAGAGGGTGCAACAAAAAGAACAAAGTGAATGCGCGTGACACCAATGGCTTACATGTTTCGGCTCATCGCCGTAATCATAGCCTAAGGTGTCACAGTTGTGAAAGTACTTAAAAACCTAAGGTAACATTCTAATTGGTTAAAACCCCAAATGAAAAAACACGCCCAAAACACTAGCCTAACTTAAGGTTAACCCCTTACGTCAGACATACAGGTAGCATGGATAAATATGTATGTATATACAAACAAAGAATTAAGATACAATGAATAAGGGAATTATACAGAAACAAAATATGGGAATATTAATTGAAACAAAATCTGAAAATATTAATTGAAACAATAAATGGAAATTGTGCAGACAAGCAAAAATAGATTCACTGTATAATGCTGCAGATATGACATTAGCATTATTGGCAGTTTAGATAAGTATATACACAAAGCATCTACAGAAAATGTGAATATGTATGCAAGTGTATATGTGATGCCAAATATGCAAAATATCATATGGTGCATTATATTGTAAAGTAATCAGAACTAAATCAAATGTAAGTCAAGGAAGAATACATGTAAAAAAATACACATAAAAATACATATACATATCAAAAAATACGTGTATATATATATATATATATATATATATATATATATATATATATATATATATATATATATATATATATACACACGTGTATATGTATATATACATATGACTGGACTAGTAGAGCTAGCTGCCTAAGCACATCAAAACCTAGATACCTGACTATACAAAATAAGCTGGCACAAACATAAGCATGGATCACCGATACCAAGGACTATATATTAGTAAAATAGGTGAGATATACAGACCCAAGTAAGGCTATAGGGAAACTGTTAATAGATGTATATATGTCTGAAGTTAGTAGTGTGAAAAAATAACTACATAAAATAATATACCTATATATATGCAGTGGAGGCTCCTCTATAGGAGCACTTGAGCACGTGAACAACAACAACAAAAAAAGAGTGAGAAATAAAAAAATAAAAAATTATATTTTTAAACCTTTTTTGCTTATTAAAATGAATAAATCCTCCAGGCTCCACTGCAGTTTTGAATAAAAAAACATTAAAATTTTTATTTATAAATCTTTAGGCTGAAACGTGAAACCTGAAAGTGGAAAGCAAGGGCTGTTTTGCCTATACAAGTTCTATCTATCACACATGCTGTGCAGAGCAATAGATAGAAGTATAGGCAAAAGTACTTTCCACTTTAAAACTGTATTGACTGCAGCGCCACCTACAGGCCAGCCCATAGCCTTCCTATTCGCACAGCTCTCAGTGTGCGGGAGCCAGCTGTCACGTGACACTCGCACACTAAGAGCTGAGCTGACTATGTGTGTAGGAGGAGGCAGGGGCGTAACAATTACGCCATAACTACTTGCAGAATGCAGTCGCCATTGCTGAGACCAGACCGGGCCCATAGTAAGATAGTTGCACTTGCAGACTGGATCGTCATTGTTCGTGTGTTGACAGTGGACCTTATCTCTGGTAGGATAACTGAGGGAATATTGGGTTAAATTTAATCCACACCACGACCACCTCACTTGCTAACATCCTCTTCCTCCCACTACTAACCCTCTGAAGAACCAGCTAGTGATCTCTGTACCCCCTCAACACCTCTAAACGCTTATCAGTGACAGTGATTCTTCTTATGCAGATAAAAGACAGTTTATAATTGAACTCAAATAATATTTGAGTTCAATAAACTGTCTTTTATCTGCATAAGAAGAATCACTGATAAGAGATGGGATAGTGACAGAATATATATATTTGACAATATACAACAAAAAATATAAAGAAACTCCTAAAGAAACAGTTGTGGGCGGCAAGTCTCAAATAAATTACAATATGTAACTGGCTTTCTCTCCTGTCCTGTACTGTCACTATCCCATCTCTTACCACTGCTGCTTCCATCTCCTATGTTACTACTGTGTCCGGACTAGGCCTGGGATTCTGTACTGTGTGTGTCTTTCCTTGCTGTCTTTAACCACCCTGCATGGACTATAAAATAAGCCTGAATAATCGGCTAATCATCTTCAAGCTTATGAGTGGCAGCTGCTATCCTGGTTATGAGATTAGAGCAAGCAGAGATCAGCTCAGGAGCTTTACAGCTTGCAATGACCAGGCATATATTATCTTTGTGAGAGGGTGCTATAAAAAAAATAATCTAATACATTGTGAATTAAAAAGTGAAAGCTGGGGGCGGAGCCTGACCACGCAGGGAGATGGTCGCACACTGAAAGGGCTCCCATCTCCCAAGCCAGTAAAAATCACTTTTTTGGCATCACAACTCTCCCTAAAACCTGCAACTAACATGGACAGAGGTCAAGGGGGATGACCGACACAAGTTAAAAGTTTGGAGCAACACAGACGAGTAAGGACTTCATACATCTGAACGACGCGGCAAAGAAGAACACGCCGCCCCAAAATAAAGGCCTTAAACTTCTGTAACACACATCGCCTGCATCCACGCTCGAACCGAGCGATAGACAGAGACGCCAGAAGGGACCCGATCGCGGGCCGACAACAACTCAGGGGATCCACGGTGACCCACAGCGATCACGCATCAGAGAGGTGAGACTTCAGGAGCGGTTAACACCGGAGGGGGTCACGGGCCATTATCTAAGCACAGAACATAACCGGAGGTACTATACAAAACCTAACTGCATGAGCCGGGACACTACACACCTAAGCACCCTAACATCATAGTACCTAAGGCCTAGGTGCCTGATCTAAGAAGACAATAGTGCTTGAGGCCTAATAACCACGTGGGAAGCCGCGACCACAACTTGTTCGCCCCACACCACATCACACCATCCCCTCTTACCAGAAATACGAGATTTGCAATCTCTATTAAAAAAAAAAAAAGGGGGTATAAAAAAGACATAACAAGAAGAAGATAAGCAGTTGGGAGTCCCAGATCTCTTACAGCGACATCCCCTATGCAGGTTTGAGCCTTGAGGGATGCCTTGCAAAAAACAAAACAAAGCAGGACACTCTGGGCCCTCTAACCCCTTAAGCCAATTCTTAAAACCTGTCGACTCCAAAACTGATTCCCCTGACGAGAAAAGGGCCAACAAACAAACCACTACCACAGCTCAGGTGCTACAGATAGAAACCCCACAGACACCGTATCTTACAAAAAATGACATACAGCAGTTATCTTCTAAAGAAGATATTCAGGGAGTTCTGATGGAAATGAGATCTTTATTTGGGGATTTAAGAAAGGACCTGGGCGCTCTAGACAATAGAGTATTGAAGCTGGAAGAACACCAAGATACCATTACAGAAAAGGCTAAGCAACAAGAAGAGGATTTAAAGAGCCAGTCAGAACAAATCTTTTACTTGACAGACAAAATGGAAGACTTGGATAATAGATGTAGGCGCAACAACCTTAGGTTTAGGGGGGTCTCTGAATCAGTACATCCCCCTGCAATCGAAGGCTACTTGCAAGCTCTTTTTAAGATAATAAAAGGGGATCCCTTTGCTCAGGAGATATCAATAGAAAGGGCTCACAGGGCTCTGAGGCCCAGACCACCCTTAAAGGCCCCTCCTAGAGACATTATAGTTAAATTTCTAAGTTTCAAGGACAAGGAGGACATCCTTAAAAACGCCAGATCCAAACAACCTATATCGCACGCAGGGGAGGAAATCCAAATCTTTTCTGACCTATCCCCAGTTACCCTCCAGAAAAGACGGGAACTTTCGCACATCACTGCACATCTTAGGAGACACAAGATCCCTTACCGCTGGGGGTTCCCAGTATCCATTATTGTGATTCACAATAACAAACCACTTATCTACAGACCAGGAACCGATCCAAAACTGTTCTATAGAGATTTGAATATTTTGGATAACAGGGAGCACATACCCCCCCACTTAAGGAGGGAAGACACAGCAGGACCCTCTACACCCACGGCTGAACCATCTTCAGATGAGTAGATAAAATTGCAGACTGTGTATTATTACTTGTAATTATGATTCTTCATTTTAGGAGACTGTAATATTTTTGAACTGCCCTCTAGACTGCCACTATATATAATGGTGATTCTCTTTCTTCTAAGTCCAACTCATTAACAATGGACATACACCACTATTCTCCACTCCTGTCATCCCTTGTACCCAATGGGACACACTGAGTCCTCTTGTCTACCCCAAGAAGAAAGGGTTGTCTGGATTTACCAGCCCTCTAGAACTTTGCAATATCCAACCTCTCTAAAATGTTTTAGACACTAATGTTTAGAATTTATTGGGATAATAGCTAGGAGTATTGTTTGACAGGCGATACATACACCTTTATGATACCCCCCCTCCTTCCCTCTTCCCCCCGCCTCCTATGCACTCTCTCCCCACTCTCCTCCTACCTTCTAATTACCCTTCTCCAACCTGTCACCTCCCTTATCCCTCACTCATACTCCCTCACTCATCTCCTCCCTCTTCCCCTTCATTCCCTATACCCTTTTTCCCCCTTCTAATCACACACTATACCAAGATGCTAAAATACCAGATAAGCATATTGTGTTGAGATGTTATAAGTCATAATGAGAATAAGGTCTAAATATTTTAGGTCATAGAAACGAAATGCCTATGTTAAAAGCTTTCTATGTTATCTGTCTCGTGATCTTCTAATGTTATCCCTTCCCCATAGCATACCTAATCCTCCCTTATCTCCCTCTCTTCTTTCCCCTTTCCATCTCTCTCACCCTTTCTCATGATTCTGATATTACCCTCCTTTATCCCACAGCCCCCCTCATAATCCTCTCCTTCTTTCCTATCTTCTCTCCTACTCTCTTACTCTCTGTTACCCCCTCACTCACTCTACCTATACTAGTCTTCACCTGCTCAATTCATCTCCCCCCCTCCCCACATACCCCCTCCCCCCTCTGATCCCTTCTCATCCCCCTCTTCTCTTCTCTGAATAATCACGACCGCTTAGCCTTAAAATATAAATGTTAAGTCCACCGACTGGAGGTACGCCATGCTATAGCTGATACTAGGTCAAAATCCTTCAGGCCTCAGGCTCTAGGTCACTTGTTAAAATCGCTGTTTGATTTTTTCTTCTCTTGGTTGTTTAATGTTTATAAATGTCTTACTGCAAATTCTAAAAATGATATGTGATAACAGATTTCAGAAATGTATGGCATGTGATCTCTTTATCTCTTTAGCAACCCTACCTTATCCACTTCTCTAGTATACTTCTTCTCCCCTACCTTTCTCCCTCCCTACTACCTCTCCTCCCTTACCCCTCACCTATTATCTCCTCTTCTCTTCCCCTCATGTCCTTATACCATGACTCCTCTCCTCTTCCTCCCTCTCCCTCCTTCACTCATTTTCATTTTTCTACCCCCAACGACAATATTGGCTACATTTAACTCAGCCGTGCCCCATTTTCAGAGATCTATTGTGATATTATAAGTACCCGTTATGTAAGTTAAATGTTACAGTTTCAAGGTGTGATTGTTTTTTATTTTCATCTTTTGTTTGGCCTCCTATTATCTTGGTATTGTGTTAGTTTGTCCCCCTCCGCTGCCGGCCAAGAGTCATTTGACGCTTCCCTCTTGGAGAGTGATTTCTTTATGGTTATTATTTACTGTGCTTGGAAGTACTACCCCTATATTGACTTTGCATACAGCAAGGTTGTCACTTTCCCTTCTCCTTCCACCAAGGTTTAATAGAGACATCTCCAAATTTGTCAATTCATCTAAAGCTTAAGTAGTACATAACCTTGGTTCTCTCTTTTCTTTAAACTCGTATCTTTCTTCTAAACCTTCTCCTAACCTCTCCTCATTCTCTGATCTATCCCTATCCCCCCCCTTTTTTTTTTTTTTTTTTTTTTTTTTTTCTTTTCTTCCCATCCCTTCCCTTCCCCCCGAGCTAGAGCGTCAGATCCAAAATGACTCCTAAAGTCAGCAAATTTCAGGACCACTCCTTACAAATATCCACTATTAATACTAAAGGGTTAAACAACCCAGGGAAGCGATCTATCGCTTTCAGGGACCTCAACAAGCTTAATAGTCATATCCTAATGCTGCAAGAAACCCACTTCCAAAAGGGTAAAGAACCTAAATGGTACAATAAACAATACCCAGTTGCACACTTTGCATCTGGGCCAAATAAAAAAGCGGGAGTGGGAATCCTATTTCACAGATCACTACCAATTCAAATACTTCAAGTAGAAAAAGATCCAGCAGGTAGACATATACTGATCAAGGGCTCCCTGTACGGCCACCTAATAACCCTAATCAACATCTACGCCCCTAATCAGACCCAAATTGGTTTTTTCAGAAAAGTTGCCAACCTCATTCTAGATCACTCCCAGGGTGTCGTCTTCTTAGCAGGAGACTTTAATCTTTCCTTTGAGCCTCACATGGACTCCTCAAAAGGATCCTCCAAGGTTGCTACTAAAAAAATCAAAATAATCAAACATATCTTGCAGAGCCTCACACTCCATGACACATGGAGAACTTTGCATCCCCTAGAAAAGGATTATACCTTTTATTCAAATCCACACAATAGCTATACTAGAATCGATCATATATACACGGACCCCCTAGGTCTTTCCATCACGGGTGACTGCAATATTGGCCCTATCACCTGGTCTGATCATGCCCCGGTAACGTGCAGAATACTTTGGCCGGACATTCCAATTTCTCCCAAAATCTGGAGGCTAGACGACTCGCTGTTGAAAGATCCGATTTTTCTTGAATCATTACAAAAAGAAATCTCGGAATATTTCACCCTAAACTCTCATTCATCCTCTTCTAGACAGCTAGAATGGGAAGCACACAAAACAGTGACTAGAGGCTTACTAATTAAACAAAAGTCCAAACTTAACCGAGTAGCTAGGGAAAAACACTCTAATCTATTACAAACAATAACTACGCTAGAAGCTACCCACAAACAAAACCCCAACAATGATCAAGTCCTTAAAGACCTCCTAGACGCTAGACTCCAGCTTAAACAACATTTGAATGAGATTTACCAAAGAAAGGCTCTGTTTCTCAAACAATATTACTATGAAGGTGGTAATAAACCAGGGAAAATTTTAGCGAGAAACTTGAAAAGGAAGCAACTGACTACTTACATACACTCATTGGGATCCACAGAAGGAAAGATAGCTAAGGATAGTGTCACGATAGCGGAAACATTCCGGGCATATTATAACAAACTTTACAATCTGGGAGTTGATACCTCTCAAGAAAAACCCTCTTTAGGAGAGGATCTAAGTCATTATTTTCAGAACCTACAGCTACCAAAAGTTGATGAACAGTCTGCTGCCTCTCTAGGGTCAGAAATCTCATTAGAAGAGCTACAGCAGGCCATAAAAGATATTCCCTCTGGGAAAAGCCCTGGACCGGACGGTCTTACTTCCACATACTATAAAGAATGTTGTGGGGTACTAGCGGGTCACATGTTACAAATGTTTAACAAACTTAGAGACGAACCCACATTATCTAGAATGCTATTAGAGGCCCATATAACAGTTTTGGCCA
>NC_069501.1:538324540-538497040 GCF_027579735.1 Bombina bombina | reverse complement strand
GGCCCCAAAATTGCAGTTGTACTAATTATTAAGGAAAGTTCAAAAGTCCAGGCACATTAGTGTCAAAAACACGCTCTGGTCTGTATGATTTCTTCAGATATCTGTACAATGTGGCAACATCATTACTGCTGTATTTTATCACTCCGTGCATATGACTGGCTCCATAATCAACTCAAATCACTTAGATAGAGAACGCACAATGTACCATGGCAGTCAGGCTGTCAACCGCAAGACTTTCAAGCCTTATAAAGAAATAATTTCAGCTGTACCTGCTTCTCAGTCGGATCAATCTGAAAAGTTCTCTGTTTGTTTCTGGCCTCTTCGCTTGCTTACCGCCATGTACGCTTCAGCGTTGCTATTCGGATTCAAATTTCGCTGGCTAGTTCTCAGCTGTTCACCTCCTGTGCATGCTCAATCATTCATGACGCGTTTCTCCCCTCCCACATAGGGCTGAGTGTCGGGGCCTCATCAGATGTATTGGTTGAGGGGTGTGTATCAGACTTTATACTACCATTGGCTCAAAAGTCCACCCCTTAAACGGCATTCGCTTGCATAACAGCTGATTTTTAAACAAATGTTTTTCAACACGGTATCAAGTTGCACAATATAGGAACTGATCATTACTATATACACTATTTACAACTACCACATCATGGCTTTTGTATGTACCGAATTATCTTGCAGCTTCACATTAGACAATCGGATTTGTCAACATTTTATGTTGTTTAAACCTCACCCATTTGTGATTACAATCATGTACAATGGGCAATAAATTGCTAAGACGGCATTCTTTTTGCAAATCAGAACACAATTCATTTAGAACTTTCTCCAAGAAACAAACATCTTTGCACCTATAGTAATAACAATAGTTGGCGTGTAGCACGTCTTGTATCAGCATGAATGTTAACGTATCTTATCCTTGTATCAGCATGACTATTTACATATCTTATCGATATACACTTAAAGGGGTTTTGTGCATTAAGAGACATTTCACTCTACAGGAAACATGCATACTCTATTTTTTTCATTTAAGCCTATTGGGCTTAATGTATTTAATCTAAAGATCCACCTTGATTCATGCTGCAAAATTATTCTATCGAGATGACCCCCTCGCCTATTCTGTTTAAATACTCAATGCCCATAATTTGCAGCCTGGTGTGATCTGAGTTATGAAAAAACTTAAAATGTCTTGCAACTGGGCTGTCCATGTCCCCATTTTTAATATTGTCTCTATGTTCACGAATTCTGCTTTTCAGCTCTCTGGTGGTCTTACCTACATAGAACTTGGGACATGGACAGTTCAGTAGATATATGACATTTTTGGAAGTACATGTAATTCTTTCCCTTACGTAGTATACCTTGCTTCCTGTTGAGGTACTGAAAGTGTTTGATCTCTTCATATAAGTGCAATAGACACAATGTCCACATGGTGCGCTACCTCCTCTTTGTTGTTTAACTGTTAACCAGTTTTTCGTCTCCTCCCTTTTGAACTCACTGTGAACCAACATGTCTTTGATACTGGGAGCTCTCCTGGCTGTCAGTAACAGGTACTCCGATATGCACCCCTGGAGTGACGTGTCATCAGATAATATATGCCAATGGCTATTGAGAATGTGCTTCAGCTTATTCCAGTGTGAGTTATACTTCGTAATTAATCTCACCTGTGTATCACTGTTATCTTTCTTTTTTGAGTATAAAAGGTCACTTCTACATGTCTTCCTTGCTCTTACCCAAGCCTTTTTGACTATATTACATGAATATCCTCTAGACAAAAATCTATCTGCCATTATTTGTGCTTGTTCTTCAAACACCTTTGGTGAAGAGCAACATCTTTTCAACCTTAAAAATTGGCCTATAGGGACACCTTTTTTTCTGTGGCTCTGGGTGGTGACTGCTTGCTTGCAATAAGCTATTAGTTGCTGTCTTTTTACGATAGATACTTGTATAGAGTATGTTGTTTTGTTTAGATATTTCTAAGTCAAGAAAGATAGCACTGTCAGAACTGATGTTATATGTAAGAAACAAATTTAAATCATTATTGTTAAGGATTTTCACAAATTCATGAACAGACCTATCATCTCCCTTCCAGAGGATTAGAATGTCGTCCAAGAACCTCAGCCAAAGCACTATGTGCTTGTCAACCCACTCTGAAAGTTCATGGAAGACATACTTTGTCTCCCAATAGCCCAGGTGCAAACATGCGTACGTCGGAGCGCATGTTGCACCCATGGCTGTTCCTCTCAACTGCCTGAATAGTCTGCCATCAAAAGAAAAGATATTGTTCTTTAGAACAAATTCTAACAGGCATAAAATCCATTCTGTGTTCTCCCTATACTCATCCCCCTCAATTCCAGAAAGTATCTGGCTGCATTTAAGCCTGCCTGATGAGGGATGGAGGAGTACAGGGACTCCACGTCGAGAGTCACCAAAAGCAAATCTTGCTCAACTGTGATCTTATCAAGCTTTTTTAGAACGTCACTTGTGTCACTAATATAGGACGACAGGGACTCGAGAAAGGGTCTCAGGAAGTAATCAACGTATTTACTGATACCTTTGGTGGGTCCACACCCCTCAACCAATACATCTGATGAGGCCCCGACACTCAGCCCTATGTGGGAGGGGAGAAACACGTCATGAATGATTGAGTATGCACAGGAGGTGAACAGCTGAGAACTAGCCAGCGAAATTTGAATCCGAATAGCAACACTGAAGCGTACATGGTGGTAAGCAAGCGAAGAGGCTAGAAACAAACGGAGAACTTTTCAGATTGATCCGACTGAGAAGCAGGTACAGCTGAAATTATTTCTTTATAAGGCTTGAAAGTCTTGCGGTTGACAGCCTGGTCTGTCCTGCCATGGTACATTGTGCGTCGTCTATCTAAGTGATTTGAGTTGATTATGGAGCCAGTCATATGCACGGAGTCTCAAACATCATAGCTGATAAATATTGTAATTGTTGCAATTTGACTTGCAAGCCGGCCGGCTAGTTCTAATATTTATGTAATTAACTAGGTTTTAGTTGCACATTTTTAGGAATAGGGTGGAGGGTAGACGGCCTGTTTAAACTGTTTGAGCTTTATGGTAATAAAAGCTTTTGAATAACTTTGTGCAGCCTGTTACCTGCTTTGATTGACTTAGATATATGTTCAATCCTTCCTTTTTTAGTTGTAATTCATATATATATATATATATATATATATATATATATATATATATATATATATATATATATATATATATATATATATATATATATATATATATATATATATGTGTGTGTATATATATATATATATCCTTATACTGCGGCTGCCCCAGTGACAGGACTCTTGTACCCAGTGTATATATATATATATATATATATATATATATATATATATATAAAATGGGCGGAGCCATCTGAGGGGCGGTGCTAATGCTCCCCCATCTTCAAAAGTCACCAGCCGCCACTGCATATATGTATGAATATAATGATGTAGAGATAGAGAATACAGTGTATCTCGAGACAGGGATGATGGTTGGCGAAGATGTTAATGTATCAGAACATATTGGGCAAAGCGATCACTCCCAAAAATTGATAAGATCATATTTTGAGTTTAATCCTAAAGGGAGTCTGGTTTTCAATACAAAAATCCAGTAAACCTCGCGTTTGGCCAGGATGTTCTCCAGATTACCTCCTCTATTTGGTACCCAAGCTTTCTCAATAGCTGCCCATCTAAGGGAATTGAGACTAAAGTTGTGTTTAGTGGCGAAATGTTGCACTAGGGGCGTAGTTGATGTGCCTCTAGTTATGGTTGAGAAATGCTCCCTAATACAGGAGTTGATATCTCTTGAGGTTAGTCCAACATTTTGGACATTGCATTTTATGAAAGAGATAAAATAGATTACATCCGTGCTCTTATAATTTAGGCAAGTCTTTATGGGGTACGTTTGGCCTGTCACTTACGAGGTAAATTCTGGAGTGACCAGTGCATAATCGCACGGTTTACACTTGCGATGACCGCATCTAAACATTCCCAAATGTTAGAGCCAAGAGCTGGATGAGGATGTCGTCTGTTAAAGTTGAGTAGGTGATAGTATGGAGGCAAGTGTGGGACATTTCTTGTATGAGCATCTGATGCCTGCTCTTACAATCTTTACAAGTTTGTCATTAGCAGCCAAAAGGGGGAAGTGCTTCTTTACAATATTACAGATTTGGGGATATTGAGCACTAAAGGTTGTCACAAAGTGAACCCCTTTACATCTATCTGAATTACCAGGAGGCTTGTCCTCTAGTAAGGTGTCCCTCTCAAGATTATCCACTTCGGTTTTAGCTTCCATGATATGACTGCGTGCATATTTTCTCTCCCTTAATCTGGTCTCTAACAACTTTGCCTCCTGTACATAGTCCATATGTCTGCTGCAGTTCTTTTTTAGTCTGACAAATTGTCCTTTGGCTACTGCAAATGCGTTATTCTTGGGGTGACAGCTGGACGCATGCAGGAGGGTGTTGCCAGAGATGGGTTTGCAAAATACTTTAGTATGGATAGTCCCATCCACATTCCCCAAGAGACATAGATCTAAATAATTAATACGGGTAGAATCTGAGGTGTAGGTGAAAGGAGTAATGTGGGAGAATGGACCTGACCAGATCAGAAGAAGGTCATCTATATATCTTTTGTAAAAGTGTATATAGGACCGAAAGGCATTACTATCTCCAAAAATGCTATCCAGCTCCTATTTGCCTAGATACAAATTGGCATATGAGGGGGCATACTTGGCCCCCATAGCGGTACCGCACTTCTGGAGATAGTAATGTCCCTCAAAGGAAAATAAGTTATGTGTTAACAAAAATTCCAATACACGTAGAATGTACATCTGAAACTGTGGTGTATAGTCAGTGCAATTCTTTAGAAAATATTCCACTGCTTCAATACATCTAGAATGGGGAATGTAATGAAACTGCATCAACTGAGATCCAGCTAAAATGGGTTTCCCACTTAAAATCTGCCAAAAGTTTGAGTATGTGCTTGGAGTCCCTGGTGTAAGAGGGGAGAGCGCCGATTAGTGGTTGTAATATTGCATCTAGCCAATGTGAGAGACGTTCTAGTAGCGAATCAACACCACTCACTATAGGGCGACCCTTTACATTCAGTACAGACTTGTGGACCATTGGGAAGAGGTGGAACATGGGGATCTTGGGATACGTAACATTAAGAAAAGACGCAGTATTTTGGTCCAAAAATCCATGCTCAACACCATCATCCAAAATGTCTATCAAAAGTCTCCTGTAATCATTTGTAGGGTTTCTGTCCAGAGTGGAATAATCATGAGAATTATTCAGTTGGCGTAAAGCTGGATTTATCTTTGAGAGTGATTCCACTGTTCACACTACCAGAGGCATTGTCAGTTTCAGATGCCAAATTCTGAAGTGACAAGACATCACAGACTTCTGTGAATGTCTGAAATTCAGGCATAGGAACAGCGGGATCACTAGCAGATACTATATGGGATGATGGTGAATCCGAATAATGTTTTTTGAGAGTAATGTTGCGAATGAAACGATTAATATCTATCATAGTTTGAAACCCTAAGCCCAGTAGATCTATTTGGTCCTTAGTTAATTTAACTGATGATAGATTAATAACATTATTTATTTGTATTTCATCTGCGTGCGATTGCCCCTCAACTGATACCTCTCATGGTTGGCTTGGTTGATCGTATGTGTCCCTCCCACTCCCTGCGGTAACTGACCCAGGGGAAAAACCTGATCCAGTATTGACTGCTCTTGTGTACTGGAGTTCACCATATAGATACTAGTGGTCTCTGTGGGAATGCCAGTAGGAACATATTTAGTATTGGATGTATATATATATATATACAACATATCTTGCATTGGATGTATTGGTTTTCTCTTTAGGTCTAGTTCCTGACTGTGATGGTATGTGAGTCATAATAGCGGGAGTGGATGTATTTTTCAAAATACCTGATTGTATATTAGAGATAGTGTTAACGTGTTATAGTGCCAGTATTGTCTTCCATACCCGACAAATTATCATCAGAGGATCTGTGTCACTGTCCGAGAAAGTGACTTGTTTAGACTGTCTATTTCTATGATTCCCTCTGCGATTCTTGGACTGTGGCAAACTGCAACTGTAATCAAACCTTTGTGTTCTACTCAAAATATATACAGAGTTTTTAGATAATCAGTTTTATCTCTTATAAATTGTATGTGTTTGTTTTCCTTGATAACCTGTTTGCCATGAGCCAAGGAATCCTGCAGTATGTTATCAAACTTTAGAAAATCTGGATCTGAGCTGCGAGTGTTTAATTCTGTTTGGAGACTATCAATTTCTGCCTTAATGTCATTTAGATGTTGGGTCCTGTACTGTATCAATAACATAAATTGCAATGAACATTTAGACAGAACGTTATTCCATGCATTCACAAAGTCTTTGTCATTAACAGCCACCTCAAAGGTGGGGAATTTGTACATTTTAGCTTTTATGTAAGATTGGAATGTCCATATGTCCCATTGTGCTTAGTTTCTTTAAATAATAAGGACTCCATTGAATCAAACAAAGTGCTTAATGAAAATGTTCCTTTGTCATCAGAAAATATTTTCTTACAGTCCATACCAGGGTTAGTGTGTGCTGTTGCTGGCATAAGGGAGAAACATTGTTGCACTTGACCCTCCATATTTAGTGCCAAAAGTTGTTTCTGATATATATCAAACTGAGAAATCAATCTCACTGGATTCCCTCAGTTAGTGTTGCACTTAGCAGGAAGGAGCCACCATGTATCACCAGTAATACCCAAATATTGTAAGCAAAGACAAGGGGGGCGGTAGACTCCTATACACAGCTAAGGTATATAAATTTGCAATACATGCATGGATATTCCCGGGACTTAAGGCAATACTCACCCACCCCAAAGGACCTGTCACAGTGAAGTATCAAAGACTTACTCTTCCGCCGTCATTGGATAACCATGGAGCACCTCTACATCATTATTATGACATTTTGCATATTTGGCATCACATATACACTTACATACATATTCACATTTTCTGTAGATGCTTTGTGTATATACTTATCTAAACTGCCAATAATGCTAATATCAAAATTAGAAGAAAGGTAATAAGGATAAGTAAGCCTTATGAAAAGATAGGGAATTCAGCACTCTCCACACATGAAGGGCATCAGCAAAATATTATTATGCCAATAGACATGCAAGATACAAAAACTTGAAAAAACAGCATATGTTCAAAGCACTAAGTACTTAGAACATATGCTGGTTTTTCAAGTTTTTGTCTCTTGCTTATATCAGGTCCTCACACTTGTTACTCATCATATCTTGCATGTCTATTGGCATAATAATATTTTGCTGATGCCCTTCATATGTGGAGAATGCTGAACTCCCTATATTTTCATAAGGCTTACTTATCCTTATTACCTTTCTTCTAATTTTGATATTATATTTATATTATAGGGTCTGCACCTCCAGTTATATTATACACATTTTTTTATTCTATTTTTCAGCAGCTCCCTTAAAATTATTTTTCTGCCAATAATGCTAATGTCATATCTGCAGCATTATACAGTGAATCTATTCTGTATAATTCCCTTATTCATTGTATCTTAATTCTCTGTTTGTATATACATACATATTTATCCATGCTACCTGTATGTCTGACGTAAGGGGTTAACCTAAAGTTAGGCTAGTGTATTGGGCGTGTTTTTTCATTTTGGGTTTTAACCAATTAGAATGTTACCTTAGGTTTTTAAGTACTTTCACAACTGTGACACCTTAGGCTATGATTACGGCGATGAGCCGAAACATGTAAGCCACTGGTGTCACGCGCATTCACTTTGTTCTTTTTGTTGCACCCTCTAGCCCATGACGGGAGATTTTAACTTTGTTAATAAAGTTTTACTTTTTAATGCATCTGCTGTGGGATCCTATCTTCGACTTTTGAAGTCTCTAAACTCCTTCGTAGCCTGAAGATAAAACTTCAAGGCCCAAACCACATCCAAATTATGAAGTAACCGTTCCTTTGATTGATGTTGCGATAGGAAACCACCTTAGGAAGAAAACCTAACCCAGTACGAAGAACAGCCTTATCAGCATGAAATACTAGGTAAGGAGGCTCACATTGCAAGGCAGCCATTTCAGAGACTCTGCGCACCGAAGCAATAGACAGTAGAAAAAGAACCTTCCAGGACAGTAATTTAATGTTAACTACATGCATAGGCTCAAACGGAGCCTTTTGCAAAACTTAAAGAACAAGATTTAAACTCCAAGGAGAAGCGCTAGATCTAAACAGAGGCCTGATTCTAGCCAGAGCCTGAACAAAAGACTGAACATCTGGAAGCTCAGCGAGCCTCTTGTGCAGTAAAACAGATAGGGCCGAAATCTGTCCCTTAAGGGAGCTAGCAGAAAGGCCCTTCTCCAGACCGACCTGGAGAAAGGAAAGAATCTTGGAAACCCTAACCTTATGCCAGGGGAATCCACGCTCTTCACACCAGAATAAGTAGGTCCTCCACACCTTATGATAGATGCAACGAGTAACCGGCTTACAAGCTTCAATGAGAGTATCAATAACTCTCTCAGAGAAACCTCTCTTGGCTAGGACTAAGCGTTCAATCTCCACGCAGAGAATCTAGATTTTGATGAACAAAAAGACCTTGTTCCAACATCCCCACTAGATCCGCGAACCACATCCTTCATGGCCACGATGGAGCAATCAGTATCACTGATGCCCCCTCCTGTTTGATGCGGGCCACTACTTGAGGAAGGAGGGGTAATGGCGGAAAAGGTATATTAGACTGAACCTCCAAGGCACCACTAATGCATCTATTAGCTCCGTCTGAGGATCCCTGGATCTTGACCCATACCTGGGTAGCTTGGTATTGAAACCGGAAGCCATGAGATCTATCTCCAGAGTCCCCCACCTGTTGCATATCTCTGCAAACACCTCAGGATGGAGATACCATTCCCCCGGATGAAAGGATTGTCTGCTGAGAAAATCCGCTTCCCAGTTGTCCCCACCCGGAATGTGGATCACTGACAGTGAACAGTTGTGGGCCTCAGCCCACTACAGAATCCGAGATACCTCCCTCATTGCTAGGCAGCTCCTCGTTCCTCCCTGGTGGTTGATGTAAGCCACCAAGGTGATATTGTCTGATTGGAATCTGATAAACTGGGATGAACCCAGATGCGGCCAAGCCTTCAGAGCATTGAAGATTGCTCGAAGTTCCAGAATGTTGATTGGAAGAGAGCTCTCTTCCCGAGACCACAGGCCCTGAGCCTTCTTGGTTCCCCAAACTGCTACCCATCCTGAGAGACTTGCATCTGTAATCACAATCTCCCAGGATGGTCTTAAAAAGGATGTCCCTCAGGACAGTTGATCTGGACAGAGCCACCAAGAGATCGATTCTCTCGACCGGTTGTCCAGAGAGATCGGTTGAGACAAATCTGAATGATTGCTGTTCCACTGTCTCAGCATGCACAGCTTTAACGGTCTGAGATGGAACCTGGCAAAGGGAATCATGTCCATGCTGGACACCATGAGACCAATCACCTCCATACACTGCGCCACAGAGGGCCTTGAGGAGGTCCAGAGGACAAGACATGCCGAAGCCAGCTTGCAGTGTCTCTGGTCTGAAAGAAATATCCTCATGACTACTGAGTCTATTATCGTGCCCAGGAATTCTACCCTGGTACTTGGATAAGAGAACTCTTTTCTAAGATTATCTTCCATCCATTGATCGAAGAAGAGAGAGAAAAGATTCCAAATGTTCTTCCGCTAGACGAAAGTAAGGTGCTACTGAAATGCCCTGGGTTCTGGCCACGGCTAAGAGAGCCCCCAGAACCTTTGTGAAAATTCTTGGGGCAGTAGCTAGGCCAAACGGAAGAGCAATAAACTGGAAGTGCTGGTCCAGGAAGGCAAACCTTAGGAACTGAAAGTGTTCCCTGTGGATTGAAACATGAAGGTAAGCATCCTTCAGATCTATAGTGGTCATGAACTGTCCCTTTTGGACTAAGGGAAGGATAGACCTTATTGTCTCCATCTTGAATGAGGGGACATTCAGAAACTTGTTTGAGCACTCCAGAATCGGGCGGAAAGTTCCCTCCTTCTTTAGGACCACAAAAAGATTTGAGTAGTATCTCATGCCTCGTTCCTCTATGGGAACCAGGACAATGACTCTTAAGGAGGACAGATTCCGAACGCACCCTAGAAAGGCATCCCTCTTCTCTGGTTTTGATTACAGATTTGAGAGAAGGAATCTGCCCTTGGGTGGAAGAGATTTGAACCCAATTCTGTAACCCTGAGCAATGACATCCAGGACCCAAGGATCCTGCACATCCCTGAACTAAGCCTCTGAGAAGAGCGAAAGTCTGCCCCCTACTTGATCTATAGATGGACTGGGGGCAACCCCTAAATTCGGATTTAGTCTCAGCGGGCTTCTTGCTCTGCTTGGACTTATTCCAGGACTGAGCCGGCTTCCAAGTCTTAGGCTGCTCGGTCTTAGCAGAGGATTGCTGGCGCTGGTATTTATCAGAACGAAAATTATTAGATTGTGCCTTAGATCTGTTCTTTATATCTTGCGGTAGGAAGGCACCCTTGCCCCCTGTAACCGTGGAAATAATGGAGTCCAGGCCTGGACCAAACAAAATCTTACCCTTGAATGGAAGGGAAAGGAGTCTGGACTTGGAAGTCAAGTCCACAGACCAGGACTTCAGCCACAGAGCCCGGTGGGCCTGAACAGAAAACCCAGCAGTTTTAGCATTTAAACGAATAATTTACATATTCGCATCACAAATAAAAGAATTAGCGACCCTTAAAGCCTTAATTCTATCAAGAATAATATCTAGGGGACCTTCCACCTCGATCGATTCCGATAAGGATTAACACCAGTAGGTAGCTGCTCCTGCAACCGTGGCAACTGCCGCCGCTGGTTGAAATAAATATCCCGAATGTTGAAACATCTTTCTTAACTGATTTTCCATCTTTTTTTCCATGGGCTCTTTGAACGACGAACTATCCTCCAGTGGGATAGTAGGGCGTTTTGAGAGCGTGGTGACGGAACCCTACAACTCCAATTGAGAGTCCGGGACCAGGAACAATTTCTTAAAGGCAGACGAAGGGGTGCAGGAAGAACCAATCCTCTCCAATTCGTTCTTAATAATGTTTGCCATGTTTACAGGAACAGGGAAAGTCTGAGGAGCAACCCTGTCTTTGTAAACTCTATCCAGTTTAGGAATTAAAGGTTCTTCAGGCAGTTTGACCTCTGGAACCTCTAAGGTAACCAGAACTGCCTTTAAAAGAAAGCGCAAGTGCTCCATCCTAAATCTAAAATCTGGTTCCCCCGCAATCTGAGGCAGCCGATTCAGACCCAGAAAGTTCACACTCTGAAGTATCAGAAAGAACTTCATCATCAGATAACCGTCTATCAGCTATAGCCAAAAAACTAGATGATGACCCCTGGGAAGGATAGCAATATTTGACCTTTCGCTTGCGCTTAGCAGGGCGAGGTAAAGCACTAATGGCCGCAGACACCACCGTTTGTAACTGCGCAGTAAAGTCTGGAGGTAAAAGGCCTCCTCCAGATGGAGGATCAGGCGTGCTATGGGAAACTGCATGTGTATTAGGAGATGAAAGCAGGGTGCGCACCTCACGGGACGGGGACCCCTCAGAGGTGGAAGGCTCAGTGGTATCAAACATGTTAACCTTTTTTGACATAATCACTTTTTCTAGGCATGTGGAACATAATTGAGAGGGCGGGTATACCTCGGCCTTCTCCCAACTTAAACAGGCATTAGTCTTAGTTAAAGAGGAAGTACCCACTAAAACGTCAGAGTCCTCCATAGCTATGGGCTATGTCCTAATATAACAATAACGAACGTTATATAAAATATAAAAACGGCACCTTTATACCCCAAATGGCTGGGGCACTCACCACCTCCTATAACCCAGGCACACAGAGTAAACTGCTTCTCTACTCTCTGACCGTGTTGGTTATCGGATAAAGTGAAACTATGACCACACCCGGTCACTTGGAGCGCAACTTAGGACCGCCTCCGCTAAGGAAAAGCTCTCCAAGCTTGAAAAACTGCGCAGCTCTAAAGTGAAAATAACCTGTATGTTCCAACCTCAGCCTATGAGCCTCAGAAAACATCTCACACATAACGCAGTATAAATTAAATAAAAATGTATGAGATTAATCCCCACTGTTCAATAATCCCCCCTCAGGAGATATTAACCCTTGATTCCATACAGATAAAAGGAGCTACACTGTGACCCTGTCTTCTAGCGTTACAATATGTGTAAAAAATTAAACGAGCTTACCAGAATCTATGCTGTGGAACAGAAACACAGCCTCTCAAGTGTGACAGTCTTGTAGCATCACTCCTGACATGGACTTGAGTGATGAAAGCAGGCAGTGAAACTCGTCAATACTGATTGCTTAGGAGCTGTTAATATGAGTCTGAATGGTTTCGCAGAAAGACTTTCCCTGCATCTCCAGACCCTAACTTTCGACAATGAGAGGCTGACAAGACTACTTAAAACTCCAGTCCCATTTCAAAGGGTAGATACCCTTCATAAGGAACTACTCAGTATCTTCTGACACTTCTCTGCCAACCTCCTGTGACGAAAGGCAAAGAATGACTGGGATATGAGGGAAGTGGGGGAGGTATTTAAGCCTTTGGCTGGGGTGTCTTTGCCTTCTCCTGGTGACCAGGTTCTGTATTCGCACAAATAACGAATGAAGCCGTGGACTCTCCTCATATTAAGAAGGAAATATATATATACACACATAAATACATATGTATATATGTATACATAAATATATAAAAAATGTAAAAGAAAAGGGCTTGCTCAAAACGCTCAAGTTTAATATCAAGTGACAGTGTTAAAAACAGAAGGCACAAAGCACCAAAGTAAATGAGGACTGCAGGCGGGTTATCCGTCTTACACGTTTCAGCTTTCACCCAGCCTTACTCATAGACATACATACATATATATATATATATATATATATATATATATATATATATATAAATGCATTGGAGTCCTTTGCAGTCAAGTAGATGAAAACATGTAAAAGTGTATTTATGCAATATTCATATTTAGTATATTTACTGTAAATATTTTACATTTGAATGTTCTTCACATAGGGGAATATGTTCTATGTATCTTTAAATAGATATTCCTATATGTCTGTATATATCTATACCTATAGTCATGTATATATACATATATATATATGTATAGATATATATTGTACTAAAATACCACCAGATATATGTAGAAATATGTATTTATGAATAAATAGAACATATTCTGCTATGTGAAGAATATTGGAATGTAAAATATTCATAGTTTCATGTTGGGTTAGCGCACTTGAGAATGTGTGATCGGATTTGCGTGCGAGTAAGTTTCCCCCCCCAACACTGTTTTTGCTACATTGACCTCTATGGGGGAATACGTTAACGCGATTGCGATAATCGAAGTACGGCTTATTGCACTTATCGGGTTAGCATGCAAGCAAAACCTTTTTCTTTCAACTCGTAATACGAGCGCTACCTGACACACCCAAACACCTTACCTCTAGCGGAGTTAGCGCAAGAGCATTAAGTACCCCTCCACTTGTAATCTGGCACTTACTGGGCACAACAAAATTTAAGAAAATATTAGGCGAACATTAGCTAATGTTACATTTTTTTCAATGTTTGTTGTACAAATTGTAATTAAATTAATTTGTGCTTAGGTAATATGAAGTCATATTTATAAATAACAGAATATGTTAGAAATGCAAAGCATATCACTGCCCCCACCCACCTACCTTCTAATGCTTCCTGCTTGGCATTTTTTTCTGTGGAGAAGACTGTATTAATGATAGATCATTTTGCTGTACATAATTATGCATTTCAAATTTACAATAAATGTATACTAAATTCAGTCAACAAAGTTTGCCATGCCATTATAAGATTGTGATTTAGAATATGTTGCATCACAATTAGGCATCTGTATTAAATTATAGTGTGTATTTGTGTCTGTGCTTTTTAATGCACCTGTAAATTAGAAACAAAAACAAAAGTTGCTTGTCCAACATACCCCCCCCCCCCCCAACATTAAATGGAATATGACACCAGGAGCTGTTCTGTTTGTTTTTATTGCAGGAATTAGTGAATTACACTTCAAACTGATGCAAGCAACATTAAGAACCCAGGTAACAGCAGAGAGAATAATAAAGAACCAACAAAATAATACAAAACAAATAATAAAAAAAACACGCAAATGGTTCCAGTAGGCAGAGTGACAATATAGGGATGTGGAGACTGTCACCGGGAAGGGAACCAGTGTCAGCTTTGGCTCAGGAAGATTATATGTTATTCAATATGTGAGTGGGATTGTGAAATCATGAACTTGTTGTACAGCAGCTATAAAACAATGAAAGACAAACAGATAAAAAGTCAATGGATATCAACTGGTAACAACTTCAAAGATAGGGGAAAACCCCCCAGAAAAACACAAAGTACCACGGTTTTGATTTTCCTTTGAGCATTTAAGGAAGGTTATTTAATTCCCTTCACAGCCAGAGCGCCATTGTAGCTTTGCAATCCCTACTGGCAGCGAAGTACTTAAAGCAGCAATACTGAGAACTTTATATACTGGTCTAAACATGACATCACATGAAAAATAATAATTCACTGACGTTTCTGTCTTCCTGCAGTTACAAGGCGAGAATTCATACTCCATGTCATTAAGAAGTGCAAAAGGCTTTAAATGACAGCGGGTTACATGAATAACTCTACTCTGCAGGGGTTAAATTATGTGGAAATAACAAGGACAAAAACAAAGATTTGTAACAAATGTTAAATAAGGATAAACAAATTAATAAACTGCATGGAAATTTTGGCAGTTATACAATGACCATAACTCAAGCAGCTGTAAACATTCAGCACTGAGACATAAGCTTGGTTTGTAGGTATGCAGTAGGTGTAGTGTATCAATCTTTGTACACATTTTATTTTTCTGTTTTAACCACTTTTTATTCCACAAATTAAAAGGGACATAAAACACTGAGATTATAATATAAAATGTTTAAGTATATATAATATAAAAAACAAAACAAACTAACAAAAAAAAAAAACCCCTTTGCAATATGCTTCATACTTATTTTGCTCCTTTTCCTGTAATTTAATTTGGAAAAAAAATGGAAGTGCTGACCCAAACACTTAGGTTGCATGCTCTAGTGAATCATTTAAAACTGTCCCTAATAAGCCTCGACAGAGAAGGAAACCTAGGTTACAACATGGCAGCGCACATTGCTTTTTGGACTCAAACTTTACATTTTTTTTATATAAATATGTAAACAACTAATATACGTTAAACAAAATACATTTGCATATTATTTTCAGACTAATATTTGCTTTGAATAAATCATTCTTTCTAGCGTTTTTTTTTTAGTGTTTGATGTCCCTTTAATAAAATGCAGTTAGTACATTCCTCAGGACAGTGAATGACAATAATTTGGTTGATCTGCCATGCTGTCTCTGATAACAAAATAATAAACAAAAGTGTGGTCTACGTGCCACAACTGCAAAAAAAAGTATTTGTAAAATACAGCACATCTACAGAACCTAGTTAGGTATCAAATGGTTATAAGAAAGAAACCTCTACTATTTCATTCCAGGGTACTCCTGAAATGCTACTGCTGTGCAATGTACTGGAGACCTTTCAGGCAGAAAAGTGGTTAAAGATGATGCCTCTTATTTTTCTGACGTGAAACTACAGCTGGTATATTTCTTGCTGTCTCCCAAGGACCAGAAGAAATTGTGAAATTTGGGCTGTGGATATTTTGGCAACAAGGGTTTGCTACTGCAAGCCATGGGAAACAGATGTAGTCCTATACAGTATGTTATACAAAACACCCCTATATATCTTTCTCTAAAGATAGGCACGCACACATCTAATTCCTTAAGTGACAGCGCATCATTGGTTAAGAAGAAAATAAAAGCTAGCAGCATGTCTAATTTTGTTTAAATAACTCATTAGCTAACTGGCACAAGTCATAGGACTTCCAGAAACCCCTTTTTAAAAGAATAAGCCAGATCCCGCTGACCCATATAAAAATAATGAATAGTCGATAGGGTACAAGATCCCCATAAATTACTCAGATATATTACTATGTACAACTATAGTAATGAATGAAAACGACATTATCAGTTAAGTATGCATATAAGATGCTCAGAGGAGAGTTAATATGGTTTAGGATAGTAAATTGTTCTAGCTCTTAAAAAAAAATCTATATAAGAGAGCGAGAAATTGTGATCCTTTCAGGTAACAGTCTTAGGAATTAGATCAGAAGTTAAGTGCAGAGCTTTGGGAGACATATTTAACCTACAGTGTGCTGGAAAGGCATGGAAATGCATTAATTGTACCTGGCAGGCAGCACTGTACAGGTTAATAGATTGAATCCTGCAACGGTTAGATGTCACACTGCCGGCTGAAAGATACCAATGCGGTTTTTCTACCTGCATTGGAACTGTGTCATAAGGTACACGGCAGAGGCGCAACTGGGAATGTGATCGTTCTGCAACACAATGAGGTTCCAGATTACAGAAACGCACAAAGCAAACTACAGACAATGCAAGCAGGGAAGGTTTCTCACACCCCTTCCATGTTGGTGATTTTTGTTGTGCTTAACATTTTTAGAGGGTATTTGCTTTCAGGTACAACACTCAATCTTTGTGCAAACAGGCAGAGATGTTAAACTGAATAACATTTTTAATATATGTAAAGTCTAACATGCGATGGTAAATATAACTTAAAACTATCCTTCAAAAAAAAAAAAAATGGACTATATGGTCTATGATAACATGGTACATCTGTCATAAATATAACAAATTACTATTTTACAATTAAAGCAGTCAGAAGCTGCCCTAGGACAGGGGTGCAAACCTTTTTGATACTGCGTGTGCCCAAAGTGGTGATTATATTCCTCTTGAGCACATTTCAAGATTTAAAGGGGAGATTTAAGATACATTAAAATCATCAAGGTCTAAAATATATATCAACAATTAAAGCTTAATGCCTGATATTTACAATTTTTTTTTAAGGGATTTTTTGTAATTAAGCACTAGAATTGAAGCCAATGAACCCATGGTGTATTGTGGTAGCCCAGAGGGGGGAGTTGCCAGCAAATTTGTATTCGCCACCATTGCCCTAGGACAGACACCACTGGAGTGTTACAACATTAGATAGCATATGAAGTAAGAGAATGTTATTTCAATATAATACTATTAACTAAGGCATTAATGGAGATAGTGTCTCAAGGGATTCAGCTTTGAGTTAAAGTGGGGGTGTATGCATACGACAGTTGCAAGTATTAGTTTCACATGAAAACACATTTATTTACGCATTTTTATGGACACTTCCACCACCTACTTTCATAGAATCTTGGCCACTAGTGGAAAACTGGGACCCTGGTTGCAATTCTCAAAAGGCTTTATCAGTAAACATCCTCTTCTGTAAAGCCTTACCCTATAAAAACACACTTGCCCTCTCTACTCCACTCCCTTTAAACCCCGCAATCCACCGACTCTCTCAGAGAAATGTGGTAAGTTCAAAGAAAGTAACTACAATAAATATTTTAAAAGTAAGATGGCATTTCAAAGTTACAGACTTACCTAAAAATAAATCTGGTTTCCATAATTTTGCTCTGCTCTCTAGATCCTTGCATTACACAGGTACATACACTGGACTGGTTGGAAGTAGGTCTTCAGCCAATCCAGAGCTAGTCCAAGTGTAACCCAAGGGTGTGCTCATTTTCCAGAATATATGAGTTAAAAGTTATGGGTTAAGAGTGCTGCCCTCTTGCAGGTCTTTGAATTATATTGGCAGTGGTGTTAATCTCTTGTAATTTCTTAATAGAGTAGTTAGCTAGTGAGCATTTTCTGCCATGTTTATTGGTTGCCTACAACAACTCTAAGCACTATATAACAATCATCCTGGTTAAGATATAACCAATCCAAAATATACCTTGAAACAGCGATATAGCTGTCATGTAACCGTAAAGCATAGCAAGAAAATGATGAATAGTTTGACAAAAAATGTATTTAAGGTAGGATTACAACTGTACGATCAATGATTACAGAGTCTTTAATAAACATAAGATTTTTTTTAAAAGATGCCAGGTATTACAGCACTTCTACTTTGGGCTGAAGAGGGTATAAATGAACTCTTTCCACTACTGTGACTGACCAACAAGCTCTGCCCACACATAACTCTGTCTCCACTGATCCTGACTCAACCCACATAACACATGCAACTCTGCCCACTAACCTCCCTGATTAAACCCCTAGCATTCTGTCTATTTGAAGAAGCAACCCCCCACTTTTTATTATTATCTGTTATTTGTAGAGCGCCAACAGATTCCGCAGTGCATTTAAATTTCCCACTGCCCATATAATTAGCTGTACCAATAATTACTTTAGCTGATTGGTATCAATATGGGAATAATTGTCCAAGACAAAAAAAGAAAACTACTATGATACTAGCAAACTGATTGAGACTGGTGTTGATTTAAGTGTAAACAATCTACAAACCCAACATCTAAATTACTTTGTTGTACTTCAGCTTCCCGGAGAATACAAATAAAAAATAAATAAACTGGTACTGCCTGCAACAACTCAGAGAAGAATGAAAAGAATACATGGCTGAAATAAATAACAATGGCAGATTTCAGTCTTGCAGAATTCAGTCTGCACGTCTACATGACAATCAAAATGTTCATGGCATAGAGAGGTTCCAAATACCTACCCTGGAGCTTAAAGGGACAGTAAACACCTTGTAATTCCTAGAAATTTCTGTGTTCTTGCTATAAAATATCAGCCAAGTAGAAACATTTTTAAAACAAATGAAAATATTTTTTGCTGCATTTGTTTTTTTTAATAACTCCCCCCATCACTTTTCTTATTTGGAGGAGCCAATCAGGGCATGAGTTTGCAGACAACAAGGCTAGCCATTGTCTTAATGTTAGTATAAAATGCATTGTTTTGCTGTTATCTGCTAAAGCCAATGTAACAGTGTTGGCCTTGAGAAGTCTGCAGTGCGCGGTTTCAGTTCTGAACATTAGAAAATCCACAATTTTCTGAAAATTCTTATAGTGTTTACTGTCCCTTTAATGTGGCAGCACTGGGGCCTAAAATAATCTGTGCTTAACACTGACTTGGCATTTAGTGTACAGGTTTCAAACAAACGTTAAAATGAAACATGAGCAGCTTCCAAACATAGATACTGCCAGCACCATGACGACTACTGTAAACATTGTGAGACAGAGATCTGCTGCAAAATTCATGGGACTCAAGCAGCATTAACGTATTATCTTATTGTAAGTAAGAAAACATAATTGTGTTATTGAGATGCAAACCTAAAAGATCACAGATACAAAACAAAATGCCATTTCAATTAAAGACAAACTAAAAGAAAAAACCCTCTGACTTCGTTTTTTGTAACTGTTTGAGTGATGCAGCACGTATATTTTACCCTTTCCTCGCCACACCTTGCTCTGCATCACAGCCCAAAGATATTAGATCGGATAAAGTGCATTTCTTTGAGCTGAAATACATTTAACTGTTGCCCCCAATTAGCACCATAGTGATATCACCCTAAACATAAAAAATAAAGGAAGGTGTTTGACTAATATAATAATATACGCTAGTGTTACTGATCTTTAGTAAAGAAGGTTAGTCTACATGCTACACTTGAAAAAAAATAAAAATGTTTAAATTGCTACAGATCTGTTTTATTGGTAAGTCATGGCGAGTTGCTTCCTCATATACCATAATACCTACCATAATTTATTGCATTTTTTTTTTTATTATGGGTAATAGTTATTTAAAGATAATACGAATATTGAGGATTATTTCTTCTTAAAAAAATGTGTATCTTCCTTTTTTCAGATGTTTAAAACAATATTTTAATAGAATGGACACTAGAGAGGCCAACAAAAGCAAATTTAGTAATTGTTCAAACCAGATACCGATTTGCAGAATTGTGAAGAAAACTTAGGTAACAAAATGTGTGTCTTTTAGCCTCACCAGGGAGTGTGGGAGAAGCACGGTTTTTACACGAATGCAAGAAGTGTTTAGTATCACTTATTTAAAGACATTTTAAGGTGGGAACAAGCTGTTTCACCACTGTAATTCTATTACTTCTGAAATAATTTTAACTGATGTCTATATACTATAGCTTGCTGTCCACCTTTTTCACAATCATGGCCAGTATTTCTAAGCAAAGGAACAGTGTAGGGAATTTAGAATTAAAGGCAATGGTATTGTTGGCATCTGTACCACATACAGTATAAGGAAACTGAATTAGAAATCTGTTGTGGCTTTTTTCCCTGACCATTAGTAACAGCGCAGTTTACCAGATGGTGTCAGTTCTTGTTAAATAATTATTTATAGTTAAATATTTACAGCCAATACTTTTTTTCCCACCAAAAAAGGTGGCAAGATGTTTTTGAACACTTAAGCAGAATTCAATGAAATCTATCATATTTGGCATCCAATTAAAACTGAAAGAGAGATTTACACATTATTTTCAAGTGTTTCATTTGTGTTTTTAATGAAAGATATTGAAATTTTCATGATTCCTGTTCATATATATTAGATTGGAAACTTGCAGGCAAATAGGCAGTTCCAACAACATTATTATTCATATAGTGATGACAGTTTCTATGGACACAGGGCTGAAACACTGGGGAAAATATATACTTTACATACATTAACAGATTATATATTACAACCATTCTACTAGAAGGTGGGTCCTTGGATTAAGATGAAAACTATTATGTAATGTTTATTAAACTCTGGTTTATGGAAAAAAGTAACCCCCCCCCCACTATATTTAAAGTCAATATTCTCTCCAGGACTTACTTAAAGGGACACTATACCCAAACATTTCCTTTCATGATTAAGGTAGAGAATACAATTTTAAACAACATTCCAATTTACTTCTATTACCTAATTTGCTTCATTCTTTAGATATACTATAATGAAGAAATAGCAATGCACATGGTGAACCAATCACAGGAGGCATCTATGTGCAGCTACCAATCAGCAGCTACTAAGCAGATCTAAATATGCTTTTAAGCAAAGAATATCAAGAGAATGAAGCAAAATAGATAATAGAAGTAAATTAGAAAGTTGTTTATAATTGTATGCTCTTTCTAAATCATGAAAGGAAATTTGGGTTTCATGTCCCTTTAAAGGGATATTAAACCACAGTATTTTCTTTCATGACTAAGATAGAGCATGCAATGTTAAACAACTATTATCAATTTTTCTTTGTATTCTTGGTATCGTTTGTTGAAAAGCAGGGATGTAAAGCTTAGGCGCCGGCCCACTACTGAAGCACTATATGGCAGCAGTTTTGCAAGAATGTTATCTATATGCAAGAGCACTAAATGGCAGCACTATATCCTGCAATGCACTGCTCCAGATGCCTACCTAGGTATCTCCAACACAGAATATCATCTGGGTGAAGCAAATTTGATAATAGAAGAAAATTAGAAACTTTTTTTGTTGTTGTTGTTTTTCTGTCTAAATCCCAAAAGAAAATCTTCGAGTTTCGTATCCCTTTAATGTGTGCACCAACCCAGTGGCATTTGTTAAAATAAAATCAGTTATTATATATATTTTTATTTCAATGTTTCTTGCACAAACAAATTAATTTATGTTAAATGATGCAATTAATTTGTGCTTTGGATAGCTGAAGTACATTTATACTTAACAGAAAATGTTATAATATCGCAAAGTATTACACTGCCCCCACCTGGCTACTTCATAACGACACATCGATAGTGTAAATAAGAATAAGGTTATTTACCCCAATATCACATTTTTTTAAAATATTCTACTAGTAACAAAAATCAACTCATTATGTTGGAACCAAATACCCCACTCTTATTGACAATAAAATGTCCTGTGTTGGAAACTTTTACACACACATTAGACCAACTGCCTCCTGCCTTGTTATGCTTTTCCCTTGCTATATTATTAAGCAGTTTGTTAGGCAGCTTAAATTATCGATACAAACATACTATAATTGCACTTAATATACACAAAAATAAGCAAACTAACCAATAACGCAACTAGACCATCTCATTTGATCAATATACATATGTTAAAACAAGCAAATTTGCTTTACTAAATTGAGTTTATTCTTTATTATTGAGAGTATTCTTTCTAATTGCACTAGTATAAAAATTATTTAGTGGCTGCTGTAGAAACCATTTTATAAATTGAAAATTAGAGAGAGTTACACTTGGAAAAGTTTAAAGATGTACCCACCCACCAAATTCACTAGTTCAGCCTCCAAATATAAAATTTCCTGCCCAACAAAATACAATAAAGAGCATTAGAGACAAAATCCAAAATGACAAATTCTGCAAAGTGATTACTATGATGCACAGTACCAGAGAATCTCAAGATAATAAATTTAAAGGGATACAAAATGTAAAATTTGAAGTGCATTTCAAATTTGACTAAAAGCATTTTTGCAAGACATGTTTGCTGACAAATAAAATGCTATTAAAGAAGTTATCACGCATCTAGTGATAACTTTTCATCTGTGAGCAGCTCCCCAAGCATACGCATGTCCCTTTAAGAGTTTATTTCTTAAACATAATATCAAAACATGCCCAAATATTTCATTCTGATCAGTGAAAAAACTAATCATGTCCAGTTCTTCCCATACTTTCAGAAGATCCTATGGTGTCAATTATAGCAGCTAAGTGGTTTGATACATTAAGAAGCCTAACGAGTAAGATACTTAAAAGGCACAAAAAAAAAAAGAAGGAAATATTTGATTGTTACACAATTGAACATTAATCTATACATTGTTACCTTTTGTTGCAGCAAACGGACAATAAAGCATCTCATTCTCTTGAGTATACATAAAATCTAGTGCAATTCTGTAACAGGCAGTAAGAACATACATACATCTACATATTATTGTTAGATCAGATATTTTGAGTGCATTTATATCCACAACACAAACTGTCACACCCTCCTTTGTAGCACGACAACGTTAAAAGTACACATTTAATGCCCATTTTATATTGTTCTACTAAATATAACCTTTACAAAACGCACTCCTGTCACATGTTGGGAGTGTCCAGATTGTAGCACATTTGGTTTTGTATCACATAAGCGACTCTCACTACAGCGTCACTGGACAGGCAGCTTACCGCAATAACTGCAGCATTCTAGATTTCCAAGCTGATGTTGCAGCCACTTTTAAAGTGGCCCATATGTAAAGATTTATGCTCTGACAATGATTTGTGCAATGGTCCACAAGTGGTTGCTTCTATCCAATATATTGACGTACATAGACAACTTTTTATTTTTTTTAAATTTTACATACACAGTGTTACACATAATGCAGCTATACTGATATTATATTTCAGAAACTAGATTAGCAACCCACACACTTCTTAAACTATATACACATTTAGCAGTTTGAACTCCCTGTACATGTAATCATTAAAGGGATACTCTAATGCAAAAAATAAATTCTCTTATTTGTTAAAGCATGTCATTTTTGTATCAGCGTTCCTCGTTAACTATTTTAAGCAGGAAACAGCCAGTGAGCAAATTATAAGTTGCATACACATGCAGTTACCAATTACAAGCCAGACCCAGTTAAGAACCAGCAATATGGTGTGGCTACTAAGCAATACTTTATGTGTTTAACCATGTAAATGGGTTAAACACATGGTTAAAGAAGGAGACACAAAAAATGAGCTCTAACAAATTAAAGCAATTCATTTTTGCATTGGCTTTCACTATAAAAAAATCTCTCATTGCATGGACTTATAAAGTTTTGATGGTAAAACTACCCTGACCATAGGTTATGTTTACCTAAAGTCAGCACAAGCAACGTAAACATGGCCATTTTTTGCCTTCCAGTCTGCAAACATTTTACTTAATCTATGACAAAAGCGTTTACATTTTACCACAATTATAAATCTCCTTTGCTTTATAAAGGGTTCTTTATTAAAAAAGATAAACATTTTTACAGCACCATAGTTTAAAAAGGCACCTTTTATTCAAACAACTATTTTGATTAAATAAGGTTAACACCTCATAACTATTTGGCTTTATTTTAAAGATGGCCGATATTGATACCAACACAACAAAAAGCGATTGGACAGATGCTGATGGATTAAGCTGTTTATTTTTTGCACTGTAACCTTTATAAGCTACATTACTTTTGAAGAGTGGATAAACCCCAATTCGACAGGTCTTCAAAATAAAGGCCATTAGGTATTGAGGCGTCAGCATACCTATAAGATACACATATTTATAGGATATGCTGTATGCCAGACTTGCCCTATTATATCTATATAACCAAAGTCAAACCACTGTTTTATGCCCTGACCCCATAATAAGAAGAAATTTTATAAAAATAAAATAAAAAAGGAAATGTTGGACACACTAATAACCCTAAAAGTCTAAATAAAGGAGAAGCTTTGACGTACCAAGCAAAACTGCTGTGTTTGCTTGTGACAGTGTTAAACAGAAAATATTGCTAACCATCTCTGAGTTAACAATACAATGAAATTGACATTGAACTCACAGATATCTATCAACCAATAAGCATTAGCAGGAAGTGCCTATCAGCCAATGAGCATAAGGAAGAGTAGAGCACACAGCTGATACAGCTATAGTCATTTCAATTTAAATGGAGTTTAGATTTGGTTCTTTCATACGGATGACAGACATTTTTGAGCACAGTGTCCCTTAAAGTTATATCTTAGAATTATTTACAGTACCGTGGACCAGAACTTTCAAACACATATTTAAATTACCTGTCATTAGAGTAGTGTTTCCTAGCAATATACCTAAGGACATCATAAAATTACCTCAATATTTCTGTTTGCTAAATGTTCAGGGGCAGAGGTAAAGCCCCTATTTATTATTATATGACATCTCAATAAGATACATTCCTTGTCATGTAAGATCCAAACATTTTCTAATCTGCATAATTTGTCATAAGGGACATTGTCCTTAAAAAAATTACAAAAAAAAAAAAATATGTCCCATCTAAAAACGTATGTTCAAGTGCTTTTAAGTAACCTTTTTTCATACAAAAATATTTTTTGTAACATTTTTAATTGCTGCTTTTTCATATACAGGATAAAAAAATATTTAGTAAAGTGTCCCTTTAAGAGCATGGTTTTCACCATAGCAATACAATGAATCAAATACTTTGGAATTTCTTGTTCCCATCAACATGACCAGTAACAACACCATACACAATCATCCAATGGCTGGAAATAGAGATAACAATATAGATTGTGTGATGAAAATATATATTATTATAAGAAAAATAGGATATGAAAGCAACAGTTTAGCAATGAAAAAAGTACCTTGCTAACATACCACATATTTAAAACATAACCAGCATGTAAAACTTCAGACACTGTTCTCACATTTGGTCCTGTCTAAAAGAGGACATTTCATTTTAAAATGTACTGTAGTATGGGATATTTTTAATGGATGTTCTTGTGTTGAACTACATTTTTCTTCTTAGGCTTGTGGAGATTTTTCCCTTTGCACCAATAGAGCTATAGAAGTTGTTCCTATCAGCCAGTAAGTATGAACACAAAAGTATCAGTTGCACACAAATATTTCCTGCTAGCAACCTTTTTTTAAAATTAACTTTTAAAAGGGACACTACCACCAATGTTAGTGTATTTTATAATACTATTGTTATTTTTTATTATTACCAGTACCAGTTATGTAGCTCTGGTTTTCTTTTAAATGTGTGTGTGTGTGTATATATATATATATATATTTATATATATTTGTTATGTGTTGTGTATATGTGTACATCTTTAGACTATAGCAAAACCAATCACAATATTTAGATGCTTCAGTAATTATAACGCTGTGTATATACAAGCAGTATTGTCCCTTTAATGGACGGGAATTTAAGTATCTCAAAGACATAAAGTGATTTAAATAGAAAATTCTACTGTAAGCTCTTTAAATAGATTAACTTCACTTGAACTTCATATCCAGTGAGTATTTATAAAGTTTCAATATAATTCACAAAGCTGTGGCATAGGACTACAGAAAATAAGCCATCCAACAAATTTGCTAATGCCCTAATATAAAATTTTATGGAACTGATCACCTCACATTCCATTTAAAACTGGTAGTGGAACACAAATCTCCTTTAAATGACCATTAAATACAGTAAAATGGAATATTTAACATATTCAAAAACAAAGACAATGCAATAAAACTTACTTTGAATTTCAAATGAGCAGCAGATTTTGTTTCTGACAAATTTAAGTTTCCTCTAATTTCCCAGTCCCCTATATCACGTGACCATTGTCTGCCAATCGCAGACCCAAATACGTATACAAGCTGTGAACTCTTTGCTTTTCAAGAAAATATAACAAGAAAACAATGTTCATTTGCTAATGGATTTTTTTAAATTGCATTATTTGACAAAATGAACGTTTCATTTACTTTTATATCCTTAAAATATCTGAATTTTTTTGTTTTTACTCATATCTTGGAAGTTTATAACTGGAATGCAATATATACCCAATCATTTTTTAAAACCTAATATAGTACAACCATGGATAAATAATAAAATATACATATATCTATATATAGCAGGTTAAAAATACAGTATGGTGCATTTCAGATAATTTTCTACAGCGATCTGAGTTGCCACAAAGGTTATAATATATATCTTACAAAAATAAATGTTATTCTGTATTTGGAACATTAATTGTCTAAAGATAAGATAATGTTGCCTGTCATTTGTTTTTACTGCTAGAGGCAGAAGATAGCATTTATCAAACATTGTCTGAGATTGTTATGAATACACGAAACCCAAATCCAAAACCCATTCCAAGAACTCTTTGTCTCATATCATTGTAGGCTGCAATCCCTTGTAAAGCTAATTGAAAAACTACTAAAATAATAATAAAAAAAATGTCATCAATGAAATGCTCTATACATGAATACCAATATGTTCAATTCTAAATACTGTTAAGTTTACTAATTATGAAGAGGGAGATGAGAAGCGTGATCTGCATGTCAGTCTTGTATCTAATCTCAAAAATCACAGAAAAAAAGGAAAAACGGCACCTGTGAATTTCTTCATTTTAAAATGGTGGCAGATATAAACGTCTGCATCAAAAAACTTTAATAAACAACAGTTTATCTTAATTAGGAATAAATTATTACCAATATAATTGTTACCCTTTTTGATGGAAGAGCTATCGCTGAGTTTGGCCAAAACAGTTCACCATATATTTTTTTATTGAATATGGAAAAACTGATGTGAGGTAATGCATAAACATACTTTTATATAGAGGCGGCAAACTTTGATAGTGTAGACTAAAATTGGTGATAAAAAATACTTGAGTGTTCCTGGTACCTTGTTTAAAAATTTAGAGATATTAAAAATATCTTTTCTTTTAAATCCATAATATGTATCCACAATGCAAGCGTAATTGCAGATACATACCTTAAGAAAAATTGTGTATTAAATACTACAATGGAGTATGATGGAGTACTAATACATATGTTATAATTGCCACTTTGGGCACTTGTACCATAAGTTTGCCACTCCTAACAAGTGGTAAATGAAAGATGGTTGAGACCTCATTGTCAAATATTCTGTAATAAATAAAGAATGAGATCATTTGAAACTCAGCATCATCATTCACCTTGTCAGGGTTTAGCGATTGCATCTTACTAACTTTAAAGGGATACTGAACCCAAAATTTTTCTTTTGTGATTCAGATTGAGCCTGAAATTTTAAGCAACTTTCTAATTTACTCCTATTATCAAATTTTCTTTATTCTCTTGGTATCTTTATTTGTAATGCAAGAATGTAAGTTTAGATGCCGGTCCATTTTTGGTGAACAACCTGGGTTGTCCTTGCTGATTGGTTGATAAATTCATCCACCAAAAAAACGTTCTGTCCAGAGAACTGAACCAAAAAAAAAGCTTAGATGCCTTTTTCAAATAAAGATAGCAAGAGAACGAAGATAATAGGAGTAAATTAGAAAGTTGCTTAAAATTGCATGCTCTATCTGAATCACGAAAGAAAAAATTTGGGTTCAGTGTCCCTTTAAACACAATAAAAATCTAAATATTTATATAAATTGATATATACAAGCGCCACAATTAAATGTCTTCACATAGATTACAAATATAAGATATATGGTGCTAAAGAGGGTATCTGTGTGGGTATCACAATATTGCTATTTAAATGCTAACCTTCTCCAGTCTACCCCCTCTCTATCAAAAAGAGCATTTCTGAGGGATATGATCAAAAGCCATTTTTGCTGTTTCTGACATTATGACTAGATATCCCTAGGGGTGCAGATAAGCAAGGAGCAGTGTGCTGCAGCAGACTGATGAACCATAAATTGTAAGCAGCAGTAAAAATGGTGCTAGTGTGGATCCCCAGACTCGGAATGCTGTACACACCACATATAGTAAGTTTCAACCCCAACATTCCCTGGTGGGGGATGAGCAAAATGCTATGGCACATCTGAATTAAAATAATTATTTTATATATATATATATAACTTTTTTTTAAAGTTATAATTTATACATGGCATACATGTAGAGAAAGTGATTAGTATATAGTGGTGAGTATTCCATTTACATGAAAGTTAAATATGCAGACTTTAAAAAGGTATTGCAGCCTATAATGAATTTACAGTAAGTCTCCAGGAGCAATACAGCCACTAGATCTGCATATCCCTCTATTGTCTCACATGCTCTGACCTGTCACGACCCTTGACTGTGAAAAGCTAAGGTTACTATCTACACATCTATCAATTCACACCATTTATTCAACTTGCTTCATTTCACCTACAAGTTCCACCGAGCAAATCACTATTACTTTGTATACTTGTATATATTTTTACATCATATATAACCGATACAATAAAACCTGGACCTTAAAGGGACAGTATACACTCATTTTCATATAACTGCATGTAATAGACACTACTATAAAGAATAAGATGCACAGATACCGATATAAAAATCCAGTATAAAATGGTTTAAAAACGTACTTAGAAGCTGTCAGTTTAGCTCTGTTGAAAAGGCAGCTGGAAAGCCCACTGCAAGCGGGAAATAAGACACTCCCCCCTCCCCCTTCTTTTGCATATGAAAAGACCCTTTACACAAACAGGAGCAAGCTGGAGAAGGTAGCTGACGGTATTCAAATTAAACTTTGGGGCTTGGTTAGGAGTCTGAAAATCAGAGCAATGTTATTTAAAAATTAGCAAAATTATAATTTAAAAAAACAAACAAACTTTATGAGCTTTATAAATAGATCATCTACAAAACATTTATGCAAAGAAAAAATGAGTGTATAATGGCCCTTTAATATTTAGCATACTAAGCACTGCAGACAACCTATACTTCTATGGATATGGTCAAAAAAACAGAATTTATGCTTACCTGATAAATTACTTTCTCCAACGGTGTGTCCGGTCCACGGCGTCATCCATTACTTGTGGGAATATTCTCTTCCCCAACAGGAAATGGCAAAGAGCCCAGCAAAAGCTGCCCATATAGCCCCTCCTCAGGCTCCGCCCCCCAGTCATTCGACCGACGGTTAGGAGAAAAAAAGGAGAAACTATAGGGTGCCGTGGTGACTGTAGAGTATAGAGAAAGAAATTTTTCAAACCTGATTAAAAAACCAGGGCGGGCCGTGGACCGGACACACCGTTGGAGAAAGTAATTTATCAGGTAAGCATAAATTCTGTTTTCTCCAACATTGGTGTGTCCGGTCCACGGCGTCATCCATTACTTGTGGGAACCAATACCAAAGCTTTAGGACACGGATGAAGGGAGGGAGCAAATCAGGTTACCTAAACGGAAGGCACCACGGCTTGCAAAACCTTTCTCCCAAAAATAGCCTCCGAAGAAGCATAAGTATCAAATTTGTAGAATTTGGCAAAAGTGTGCAGAGAAGACCAAGTCGCTGCCTTACATATCTGATCAACAGAAGCCTCGTTCTTGAAGGCCCATGTGGAAGCCACAGCCCTAGTAGAGTGAGCTGTGATTCGTTCAGGAGGCTGCCGTCTGGCAGTCTCATAAACCAATCGGATAATGCTTTTCAGCCAGAAAGAAAGAGAGGTAGCAGTAGCTTTTTGTCCTCTCCTCTTACCAGAGTAAACGACAAACAAAGATGAGGTTTGTCTAAAATCCTTTGTTGCTTCTAAATAGAACTTTAAAGCACGAACTACATCTAAATTGTGTAACAAACGTTCCTTCTTTGAAACTGGATTCGGACACAGAGAAGGAACAACTATTTCCTGGTTAATATTCTTGTTGGAAACAACTTTTGGAAGAAAACCAGGCTTAGCACGCAAAACGACCTTATCTGAATGGAACACCAGATAGGGTGGATCACACTGCAAAGCAGATAATTCAGAAACTCTTCTAGCAGAAGAAATAGCAACCAAAAACAGAACTTTCCAAGATAGTAACTTGATATCTATGGAATGTAAAGGTTCAAACGGAACCCCTTGAAGAACTGAAAGAACTAAATTTAGACTCCAAGGAGGAGTCATGGGTCTGTAAACAGGCTTGATTCTGACCAAAGCCTGTACAAAAGCTTGTACATCTGGCACAGCTGCCAGTCGTTTGTGTAACAAGACAGATAAATCAGAAATCTGTCCTTTTAGAGAACTCGCTGACAACCCTTTATCCAAACCTTCTTGGAGAAAGGAGAGAATCTTAGGAATTTTAATCTTACTCCAGGAGAATCCCTTGGATTCACACCAACAGATATATTTTTTCCATATTTTATGGTAAATCTTTCTAGTCACAGGTTTTCTGGCTTGAACCAGAGTATCTATCACTGAATTTGAAAACCCACGCTTGGATAAAATCAAGCGTTCAATTTCCAAGCAATCAGCTGCAGAGAGACTAGATTTGGATGTTCGAATGGACCTTGTACTAGAAGATCCTGTCTCAAAGGTAGCTTCCATGGTGGAGCCAATGACATATTCACCAGGTCTGCATTCCAAGTCCTGCGCGGCCACGCAGGAGCTATCAGAATCACCGAGGCCTTCTCCTGTTTGATCCTGGCTATGAGCCTGGGAAGGAGAGGGAACGGTGGAAACGCATAAGCTAGGTTGAACGACCAAGGCGCCACTAATGCATCCACTAGAGTCGCCTTGGGGTCCCTGGATCTGGACCCGTAGCAAGAAACCTTGAAGTTCTAACGAGACGCCATCAGATCTATGTCTGGAATGCCCCATAATTGAGTCAACTGGGCAAAAACCTCCGGGTGGAGTTCCCACTCCCCCGGATGGAAAGTCTGACGACTCAGATAATCCGCCTCCCAGTTGTCTACTCCTGGGATGTGAATTGCAGATAGATGGCAGGAGTGATCCTCCGCCCATTTGATGATCTTGGATACCTCTCTCATCGCCAAGGAACTCTTTGTTCCTCCCTGATGGTTGATGTAAGCTACAGTCGTCATGTTGTCTGACTGGAATCTTATGAATCCGGCCTTCGCTAGTTGAGGCCAAGCCCGGAGAGCATTGAATATCGCTCTCAGTTCCAGGATGTTTATCGGGAGAAGAGACTCTTCCCGAGACCATAGACCCTGAGCTTTCAGGGAATCCCAGACCGTGCCCCAGCCTAATAGACTGGCGTCGGTCGTGACAATGACCCACTCTGGTCTGCAGAAACTCATTCCCTGAGACAGGTGATCCTGGGTCAACGACCAACGGAGTGAGTCTCTGGTCATCTGGTCTACTTGAATCTGTGGAGACAAGTCTGCATAGTCCCCATTCCACTGATTGAGCATGCACAGTTGTAATGGTCTTAGATGAATTTGAGCAAAAGGAACTATGTCCATTGCTGCAACCATCAATCCTACTACTTCCATGCACTGAGCTATGGAAGGCTGCAGAATAGAGTGAAGAACTTGACAAGCGTTTAGAAGCTTTGACTTTCTGACTTCTGTCAGGAAGATCTTCATTTCTAAAGAATCTATTATTGTTCCCAAAAAGGGAACTCTTGTTGACGGAGACAGGGAACTCTTTTCTACGTTCACCTTCCACCCGTGAGATCTGAGAAAGGCTAGAACAATGTCTGTATGAGCCTTTGCCTTGGAAAGAGACGACGCTTGAATTAGAATGTTGTCTAGATAAGGTGCCACTGCAATGCCCCTTGGTCTTAGAACCGCCAGAAGGGACCCTAGCACCTTTGTGAAAATTCTGGGAGCAGTGGCTAACCCGAATGGAAGAGCCACGAACTGATAATGTTTGTCCAGAAAGGCGAACCTTAGGAACTGATGATGATCTTTGTGGATAGGAATATGTAGGTACGCATCCTTTAAATCCACGGTAGTCATATATTGACCCTCATGAATTGTAGGTAAAATTGTTCGAATGGTTTCCATTTTGAACGATGGAACTCTGAGAAATTTGTTTAGAATTTTTAAATCCAGAATTGGTCTGAAAGTTCCCTCTTTTTTGGGAACTACAAACAGGTTTGAGTAAAACCCCTGACCTTGTTCCACAGTTGGAACTGAGTGTATAACTCCCATCTTTAACAGGTCTTCTACACAATGTAAGAATGCCTGTCTCTTTATTTGGTCTGAAGACAAGCGAGACATGTGGAACCTTCCCCTTGGAGGTAGTTCCTTGAATTCTAGAAGATAACCCTGAGAGACTATTTCTAGTGCCCAGGGATCCGGAACATCTCTTGCCCAAGCCTGAGCAAAGAGAGAGAGTCTGCCCCCTACTAGATCCGGTCCCGGATCGGGGGCTACCCCTTCATGCTGTCTTGGTAGCAGCAGCAGGCTTCTTGGCCTGTTTACCCTTGTTCCAGCCTTGCATTGGTTTCCAAGCTGGTTTAGCCTGGGAAGCGTTACCCTCTTGTCTAGAGGCTGCAGAGTTAGAAGCCGGTCCGTTCCTGAAATTGCGAAAGGAACGAAAATTGGACTTATTCTTAGCCTTAAAAGGCCTATCCTGTGGGAGGGCATGGCCCTTCCCCCCAGTGATGTCTGAAATAATTTCTTTCAATTCTGGTCCAAAAAGGGTCTTACCTTTGAAAGGGATATTAAGCAATTTTGTCTTGGAAGATACATCCGCCGACCAAGACTTTAGCCAGAGCGCTCTGCGTGCCACAATTGCAAACCCTGAATTTTTCGCCGCTAATCTCGCTAATTGCAAAGCGGCATCTAAAATAAAGGAATTAGCTAACTTAAGTGCGTGAATTCTGTCCATGACTTCCTCATATGGAGTCTCCATATTAAGCGACTTTTCTAGTTCATCGAACCAGAAACACGCCGCCGTAGTGACAGGAATAATGCACGAAATTGGTTGGAGGAGGTAACTTTGCTGAACAAAAATCTTTTTAAGCAAACCCTCCAATTTTTTATCCATAGGATCTTTGAAAGCACAATTGTCCTCAATGGGAATAGTCGTGCGTTTGGCTAGGGTAGAAACTGCCCCCTCAACCTTAGGGACTGTTTGCCATGTGTCCTTCCTTGGGTCGACCATGGGGAACAATTTCTTAAATATAGGAGGAGGGACAAAGGGTATGCCTGGTTTCTCCCACTCCTTATTCACTATGTCCGCCACCCTTTTAGGGATCGGAAAGGCATCAGGGTGCACCGGGACCTCTAAGAATTTGTCCCTCTTGCACAATTTTTCTGGAATGACCAAAGAGTCACAATCATCCAGAGTAGATAGCACCTCCTTAAGTAATGCGCGGAGATGCTCTAACTTAAATTTAAACGTCACAACATCAGGTTCTGCCTGTTGAGAAATTCTTCATGAATCTGAAAGTTCTCCCTCCGACAAACCCTCCCTCACTGCCACTTCTGACTGGTGTGAGGGTATGACAGATAAACTATCGTCAGCGCCTTCTTGCTCCACTGTATTTAAAACTGAGCAATCACGCTTTCTCTGAAATGCTGGCATTTTGGATAAAATATTAGCTATGGAATTATCCATTACTGCCGTTAATTGTTGCATAGTAAAAAGCATTGGCGCGCTAGATGTACTAGGGGTCGCCTGCGCGGGCATAACTGGTGTTGACACAGAAGGAGAGGATGATGAACTATCCCCACTACCTTCATTTGAGGAATCATCTTGGGCAACCTTATTAAATGTGACAGTACTGTCCTTACTTTGTCTGGACGCCATGGCACAATTATCACATACATTTGAAGGGGGGACCACCTTGGCCTCCATACATACAGAAAATGTGCTATATCTCAATGTACAGACATGTTAGACAGGCTTAAACAGGCTAATAATGCAAAAAAAACGTTTTAAAACAAAACCGTTACTGTCTCTTTAAATGTTAAACAGAGCACACTTTATTTCTGAATGTGTGAAAAACTATGAAGGAAATATCCAATCTTTACCAAATTTTCACCACAGTGTCTTAATGCTTTAAAAGTATTGCACCCCAATTTTCAAGCTTTTAACCCATTAAATGAGGAAACCGGAGCCGTTTAATCAAATAACAATTTTTAACCCCACTACAGTCCCAGCCACAGCGTTTGCTGCGACTTCACCTGTCCTTAGGAGTTATACGATACCAAATTAAGCCTTCCAGGAACGTTTTCAATGATCACCAGACCCTCTCACATGCAGCTGCATGCACTGCATCCAAAAGAAACTGCGCAATTATGGGGCGAAAATGAGGCTCTGCCTACTATAGTGAAAGGACCTTCCTGACTGGAAAGGTGTCTAAACAACTGCATGGCGCCTAAAAACGTCCCCCCACAATAAAAGTTTTATAAATCACCTCAGATTTCATAAAAAACTTAAATAAAGCAATCGATTTAGCCCACAAGAGTGTCAACCAGTGTATAGCCCATAATAAGCCTTCATTCTGTTAAGAGTCTAAGAAAATGGCTTACCGATCCCCAAGAGGGAAAATGACAGTCTTCTAGCATTACACAGTCTTGTTAGAAAATGGACTAGTCATACCTTGAGCAGAAAAGTCTGCTAACTGTTCCCCCCAAATGAAGTTCTCTGGGCTCAACAGTCCTGCGTGGGAACAGCAATTGATTTTAGTTACTGCTGCTAAAATCATACTCCTCTTTTAAACAGAACTCTTCATCCCTTTCTGTTTTAGAGTAAATAGTACAAACCGGCACTATTTTAAAATAAACTCTTGATAGCATAATAAAAAACTACAACTAAACACCACATACTCTTCACCATCTCCGTGGAGATGCTACTTGTTCAGAGCGGCAAAGAGAATGACTGGGGGGCGGAGCCTGAGGAGGGGCTGTATGGGCAGCTTTTGCTGTGCTCTTTGCCATTTCCTGTTGGGGAAGAGAATATTCCCACAAGTAATGGATGACGCCGTGGACCGGACACACCAATGTTGGAGAAATGTTTTGCATAAGCCTAAATTACTATTTTAAAACAATTTATTTTTAGACCAAATAATTATTTTTTACCAATTGTTTTATCAGTCAAAGACAATTTTGCACTCTAAATGACACTAATTTTTATATTTAAAAAGAACAAAATGAAAACCTTCAGAGTTGAGAGTGGACTATGTTAAAATGTTCAGCCAAAAAACGGTTTATAAAAAAGTAATATTCATTTAATTATTATTCTGAATTGCATGGATAGCCTAATAAATCATATCTTAAAGGCTCCTGGAAAAGTTTGTTATATTAACAACTTTTAACTTCTTTTTTGTGTAAAATTTGGAAGAGGACTGGTTCCGCTTTTCAAATGAGGGGTCCTATTCGCCTCTACAGGTCATATCATCACTAGTGATCATGTAACCTTAACAAAACCAACAAGAACTACTGCTGGAAATGCGTCTTCAAAAAAAGCTTTTTATCAGCTTACAAATAATGCAGGGGATCACTAATTCTGTTGGTGGAGGGCATAACTTTAAAGGGGCAGTCTAGTCAAAAATAAACTTTCATGATTCAGATAGGGCATGTCATTTTAAAACAACTTTCCAATTTACTTTTAACATTAATTTTGCTTTGTTCTCTTAAACAAAGTAGTTGTCCACAGCACTATAGTTCTTCTTTTAAGTCTTTATTAAAGTACAGACATGGGGGAAAAAAAAGGAGACAGTAAACTCCTCCTAATTAAAACATTTTCAGAAGTCTTCTAATATTGCTATTATCCACTGGCCGATATTATTTTCCACATTTATTCATAAAAGAAAAGTATCTGCAAGCCAGGTAAAGTCTAGAGGAAAAAAAAAGAAAATAGACTTGATTTTAATTGGCCCCATATGCATTGCCTGAAAACATTGCAGGCCTCGTCTTGGGAAAGCATGTGTCTTTTTTAACCCACAACAATAAAATGTAAATGATGAAGATGCTAACAACAACTTTTGTATATTATTTGTAAAATGATGCTGGTATTTATATTAAGGCATTGGTGGGATAACTGCAATATTGTAGTATCACTGTGCAGTTTTGACACCAAATGGACCAAAACTATAGCCCACTAGCCACAACCTGACCATAATGGGGGAGGCGCTCTGCACCACTGAGCAGAAAGCAGACATCAGTAATTTGTTATTGAAAAAGCAGTTCCACACTTTCATTAGTTAATTAAAAGGGCCATCATAGAGAAAAAAAATGGTATGCTCTAATCTAATCTATTACATTATGTCACTTTAGCACTAGTCACCCTGAAATGCTATGAGCTAAATCTCTTTGTGATTAAAGTACAGAACTACTGGTTCGGAGTGGAAGAAACCAGTGAGCCAATCAGCTGGGATGTGTGACTATCACCTAGCTCACTAGTATCCGCTCTACAGCTCCCGAGTGGTACTTTGACTATACATTGGCTGCTTAATACAGGGAGACCATACAGAGCAGGATCACTCATGCGATCCTGCTGTCCGCAATGTAAAAAAGGGGAATTGCTGCTGCTTACAATCTCTAAGTTAGTGGTTAGAAATCACCCCAAATACGTTTGTTCAGGGTGATTGACAGGCCCCTCTGTGATGATGCATCTGGGCAGCCGAGGTACGTTGTCCACTGCCCACTCGATGCAAAGTGAAGTTGAGAACCTTGTCCATACCAGCTTCGTACATGGGGCCCTTAACATCTTTGCGGGATTAAACACATACTGTTGCAGGGTCACCAGTGCTAGAATCACATGCTCTAACAAATTAGACCATGTAATTTTTGCACTATAATGTCCCCTTAAAGGGCCATTATAGTACAAAAAAAAATGAAATGCTCTAATCCATTAAACATGTAGTTTTAAGACTATTGACCATAGACTACTGCGTGTTTAACCCCAACCCCCCAAAGGGGTTAAACACAATAGAAATCACACTTGTGACTCACAGAGCACTGCTGGTCCTAAGCGGAAAACGCAGCTGATCTGATCACCAGCGCTAGTTCTACATTTGAGTCATGCGACTAGCGCTGCTGATTGGATCAGCAGTGTTCTCTGCTCAGGAGTGCTCTGCAAGTCCTGAGTGCTATTTCTACTGTGTGTTTATCCCCTTTGTAAGGGGGTTAAACACACAGTCTAGCGTCGATAGTAGATACAATTACATACACTAATGGACTAGCTCATATCATTTTTCTGACTATAACGGCGCTTTAAGCATGTATATTTGTAGCAACGTTTGTAAATTTGAGTTCAATATGGTTAATTTATTCTTTTTAATAGTAACTAATTTCTTCTGTAATTTTTAACTAAAATGCAATTATAATCCAATTTTCGTTTGAGATGTTATCTATAGCAAAAATGCAAATATAAATGTCATGTGGCCCCCAGTCAATCTAACTATTCGTGACCAGCGGTATATATATATATATATATAAAAAAAATATATATATATAGTTCCAGAGGGTTTAGCACTCACGAGTACTCTAGTGTCCGGGGTGCTCAGCAATAACAGTAAACATCCAAAGAAAAAAGCAGGCACTCTTAACGGTTATGGATTAAACACATTGGTGTTAAAAACACTCAGAGTGCCTGCATATTTCTTTGGATATATATATATATATATATATATATATATATATATATATATATATATATATATATATACATACATATACACTGTATAAAATAAAAAACAAATCGGGTACTTCCGGTTTATGCACTCACAGGTAGTGTTATTATCTGCTTCTTTAGTTTTTAAAGTTTAAATAAAAACAGGCATCTACTGGGCCCTGCAAGATCTAAGACCTCTATCTATCTATTGGGTACTTATAGAGCGCAAACTAATCACCCAAGAGGTACTAAGGGAAAGCGGATAGGAGGGGGGGGGAGGGGATGGGCGTTCAGTCGAAGAGCCAGGTTTTGAGGTCCTTTCTGAACTTTGTAAGGGAGGTGGATTGTCTGAGGTGCAGCGGAAGGGTGTTCCATGTCTTTGCTGCCATGTGGGAGAAGGATCTTCCGCCCGCTTTGGATTTGCTGATGCGGGGGATGACTGCGAGCGCTTGGTCGGGCGATCAGAGTTGTCTGGCGGGGTTGTAGAAATTTACGCGGTGGTTAATGTATTCGGGTACGATGTTGTGTAGGGCCTTGAACGCATGGGTAAGGAGCTTGAAGGTGATTCTGTTGTTGATGGGGAGCCAGTGAAGGTTCCTTAGGAGGATGAGTCTGGCTGAGGCGTTCTGGATACGTTGGGTCTCTTTTGGAGTTTGATGGTGGAGCCAGCGTAGAGTGCGTTGCCGTAGTCCAACCGGCTGCTGACGAGGGCGTGGGTGACTGTTTTCTTGGTTTTGGTAGGGATCCACTTGAAGATTTTTCGTGGCAGGTGGAGAATGTGGAAGCATGTTGAGGTGATGGCACTGATTTGTCGGTCCATGGAGAGTGAGAAGTCTAGAATGAAGCCTAGATTTCGTGTGTGGTCAGTTGGGGTTGGAGGGTGACCGAGTGCTGTGGGCCACCAGGAGTCGTCCCATTCATCCAGGCGGCGACTGCTGTCAGGCCTTCGTTGACGTTCTTTTTGACGGTGGTGGGATCTCGGGTGAGTGAGATGATTAACTGGGTGTCGTCGGCGTAGGAGACGATGTTGAGGTTGTGGCGTCGGACAATGGCAGCGAGAAGGGCCATGTAGATGTTGAAGAGGGTAGGGCTCAGCGAAGAGCCTTGCGGTACACCGCAGTTGACTGGTGTGGGTTTGGAGGAGAAGGGCGGGAGTCTGACTTTCTGGGTCCTACCCGTGAGGAAGGAGGTGTTCCATTCCAGGGCTTTGCTGCGGATGCTGGCGTCGTGTAGGCGGGTGCGGAGGGTGTTGTGGTCGACAGTGTCATTGAAACACAAATATAATTTGTCAGAACCATTCCCTCCCCTGGCACTTGCATCTGTAAACACTCACAACAAACTACAAGAAAGCAGAGCTCAGAACATAATAGAAGCATCACTGCAATAGAGAGTTGGCAGTGGGTTGTATCTCAATGGTGATAATGTGAATAGTATCATCACCATAGCTATACAACCCCCACTGGCTATTTGAGATGTTGTGGTTTTTTAATGCAGTTGCACAGAGCATATCTTGCTATAAATATAAAGAACTGGAACATTTTAAAGCAAATCATTAATATTAATAAAAAGGGTTAATGTATTGCAATTTTTTCTCCTTTTCAATGATCCATTTTGCCTGCTGGAGTGTATTCAATTGTTTACAAATAGCTCCTTTACCTATATCAGTGGAAATAACAGCTTTTGCCTGTTGTAACCCAACCTATACTGACAATTATAGTAAATGGTTATAAAAAAAGATATGCATACAATAAGGTTTAGAAGAAATCATTCTCCCGGTGGGGGTGGGACAGAGAGGTACTAAAATGTTAATTTTAAATTGTTCTCTCTGTTTACTAGTCTCACTATGCACACAGTGAGAGATAAGACATAGTATTTTGTGTATATAGAAAGATAAATACAATGAGATCTGCTCTCCCTGCAGATCAGTCCATTTTATTGGGTTGTGAACTCAATTAGCAGAAATAGCTATTTCATGTACAACAGTAAACCTAAAAAAGTAACTTTCCATACAATTTATACTCTGTGCTGATATAACAAGTAACAGTACACCACCCCTTCAAATGTTTATGGTTAACATGCATATTCCTAATGGAATAAAAAGCTAGTTGTAATACTAAACTAATAATTCATCTACGTCAGATGAAATGGAATAGATTCATCACAATACCTGCACTAAAGTGCTTTTACAACAATCCTGACACTTTCAGACTTTCTCCTTACTCGCACATATTGGTTTACTAAATTATATCCTAGTAGCTGCATTGGTCCTGGAGACAACTGATTAAAGGGACATTGTAGTGAAAAAATAACATGCTCTAATTTGTTAGGCTTAAACTACTTGCAGTGGAACACAAGTTGCAATGGACACCATTCATCATTGTGCCGGCACACAAGGTAGGTTCCCAACTAGACAGCATTATGCTACCCTCATTAATTATTGTAAGAGCAGATGCAACACCGCCCCCTGCTGTCACGCAACCAATTTGCAAGAGCAGAGGCTGTCAATCACCCGGGCCGGAAAGTTTGAAAAAAAACAGTGGTCTTTACTATCGGCAGCACAGCAAGAATTTCAGAGCTGCTTGATAAATGGAGTCCTATGTATGTAACTCCCACACAATGGTTAAATACATAGATATAGTCCTGCTTGGAAGCTACAGAGAATTGCTGATCCTGATTTGAAAGTAGCCGGTGAGGAAATCAGCTGCAGCAATCACAAGTCCCCGCCAATCACCAGCTGTGTTCAGCTTGAGAACAGCTTTACATCCTCTAACAAATTAGTGCATTTAAATTTCCCGCTATAATGTCCCTTTAAACTGAGGTTTTCTTCAAAGCGTGTAAACAAAAAGATTCCTGTATCCCACTTAACTGCTTATATTCAGTAAAGCTTATTAGCGATGTGGCTTACAATTATACATATAATAAAGAACTGATATTGGTCCATAACAAATTAAATCATCTGGTATATAAAGCAAGAAAAAACACCCACCACATTGCACATATTAAAGCGATAGGAAAGTCAAAATTAAACTTGCATGATTCAGATAGATCATGTAATTATAAGACACTTTTAAATTCACTTCTATTTTCAAAAGTGCTTCGTTCTCTTGGTATTCCTTGTTGAAAAAGAATATGCACCTATCCTACACTAGGGGGAGCTAGCTACTGATTGGTGTCTGCACACATTGTCTCTTGTGATTGGCTAACAAGATGTGTTCAGCTAGCTGCCAGTTGTGCAATGCTGCTCTTTCAGAAAAGGATAACAAGATAATAAAGCAATAAATGAGAACAATAAATTGGAAAGTTGTTTAAAATTGTATGTTCTATCCAAATCATGAAAGAAAAGTTGGGGGTTTCCTGTCCCTTTAAAACTCATGGAATTTGATTTATTTTTTAAAAAATATAAGCTTGCTTAAATTTCACAGAATTGCAAAGTCATCATGAGTATTAAAGGGACATGAAACTCAATTTTTTTTCTTTCATGATTCAGATAGGGAATACAATTTAAAAACATCTTTTCAATTTACTTCTATTATTTAATTTGTTTCCTTCTCTAGTTATCCTTTGCTGAATGGTTTATATAGGCAAGCTCAGGAGCAGCGAAGAACATAGGTTCTAGCTGTTGATTAGTGGCTTCATATATATATCTCGATTGTGATTGGCTCACCCATGTGTTCAGTTAGAAAATGATACCAAGAGAATGAAACAGATTAGATAATAGAAGTAAATTAGATAAATTGTTTAAAATTGTATTCTCTCTCTATCTGAATCCTGAAAGAAAATGTTTGGGTTTCATGTCCCTTTAAATATAGTATCACCAAAACTAAGTTTGACACTTCCCTTTTGTGATTAAAGGGACAGTATACACTCATTTTCATATAACTGCATGTAATAGACACCACTATAAAGAATAAGATGCACAGATACTGATATAAAAATCCAGTATAAAACGGTTTAAAATTACTTAGAAGCTGTCAGTTTGGCTCTGTTTAAAAGGTAGCTGGAAAGCCCACTGCAAGTGGGAAATAAGACCCTCCCCCCCTCCCCCTTCTTCTGCATATGAAAAGACCCTTTACACAAACAGGAGCAAGCTGGAGAAGGTAGCCGACGGTATTCAAATAAAACTTTGGGGCTTGGTAAGCAGTCTGAAAATCAGAGCAATGTTATTTAAAAATAAGCAAAACTATACATTTATTTAAAAAAAAACTTTATGGGCTATATAAATAAAAAACATGTATGCAAAGAAAAAATGAGTGTATAATGTCCCTTTAAGGCATTTATTCTTGCTTAATCCCTTCACTACCATAGAAAACCTGCAAGGTATCACATTGTGGCCCTTCTGATAGTGAAAGAAAAATACATTTTCTGCTTATTGCACTATAAAGATATAACAAAATAGATAAGCCGTCAGTTACAACAAGGCATTTTACAGTTCTCATATATATATATATAAAATAAAAATAATAAAACAGGCTGCCAATAATATGTTCTGTAACAATTAAATTAAGAGAGCTATTATTCTAATAAATATTAAAAAATAAAAGAACTAAAAAGGCTAAAAATGTTCGACACACTACATTAAAGACAGAGAGAAAATGAGAAATATCCAAAACACACACACACACATACATACATACATACATACATATATATATAACAGAGAATGATTACCTACTGTTATACTGGAATGCAGAATACCCTAAGTTTACTTGGAAATTTTCCTTGATTTAAAGGTGTGGTGCTGAAAATAAAAACGGTTCAGGAAGATTCCTTTACAGCACTTAGATGAAAGTTGGTAACACATTTTGAACAGCGCTGTTAAGTGCAAAAGATGCTAAGAAAAAAATATCGGACAGTATGAGCTAATGTGATTCGCCAGTGATGCCTTTAAACTTGACATTCACTACAATAAAGCCACAGTTATAACGTAGTATTCTGTAGTAAAACTTCATAAAACAAGATGCATCCTTCAGTCACATAATGTAAAACAGCCCTAGGCTAGTCAGATTGTGTCACTACCATTAACAGCAGCATGGATGGGAAACAAGTATATAGACCTATACTAGGCATTAAAAACCTTCTTGAGAAGACTAGAAATTATTCTACAAACTCATTGCTGGGAAGATATCCTGTTTTTGTTGCTAGGAAACTACACTATTGCAGCATTGGGGACAGTTAGGTAAAGAACTGCAAACTGAGGAATTGTAGAAATAGATTTGACATAACAGCAATTTTTAAAATAACAATGAAAAAAAAAGAGAAAAGAAAACATACTGTTAAAAGCACTGCATCAGCAGCACTGCAATATACATATAGGCAATATGGGGAAGAGAAAAAAAAAACCATTAGTTTTTTTGCACATCATCTTGTGTTTCATTTCTATACCACACTCACAACTATGTGTATATTATACGTACACATATTATGACATATACAAGATGGACTGCGTCTAAAGTTAACCCCTGTGTTGCCAGAGTATTGCATGTTGTTCCTACGGCAACAAAGGGGTTAAGAGGTTAAAGGCAAGCGGAACTGATACCCTTATATTAACCTCCCTGAAACCCCTTGAATTGGGCAATATAATAACTGCATTTAATAAGGAATTTAGCAGACTTTGCCACACTACTGTACCACATGTGGTCTGTATCATCTGCTTACTAAATGCAGCCTTTGTGAGTATATGTATTAAAACATATTCATATACACCGCTATTTTGTTATGGTCTCTTCCAATATTGAATACATATGTAATTATATATATTTATATATCTATGTATTTCATTATTATTATTATTTTTGCAAAGACAGCTAATGCTGCAGAGCAATTTGAGGTAAAGGCATAAAAGGGATACAATATTTAAAAGTAAAATAAAGAAAGATAAAACAAATGCAGTGCATCCAAGTGGAGGCTCCATTACAATGATCTAGCAGTTGGCTGGTTTCATATTGCATAATAGTGCGGTGTTCCTCAAAGATCTTCCATTCCCAGGACTAGCTCTCCCCTCAATCACTGTGCATGGGCTTCAGTGTGAGCCAGGAGGGGGGACGCGGGGAAGTGGTAGGCTGGGGTGCTTGTGAACCTGATTCACCCCTTTAACTCCCAGGAAACCCGCGCAGCAGATCCTTGGGTTTTTCTTGCAGTAAGTCAAACCTTTGCGTGTTTTGTGGGGCGTGGCTGCTCTCACGCGAAGTACATGGTGCGTAAGGTGTCCTGGTGAATCTGCACAGCCTTGGCAAGGGCTTGTGGGTCCCGGCCGTTGCTTTGTCCGGAAACGTGGCTTCCTTCGGCACTGAAACAGACACAAAGAAAGTCAAATGAGTGCTAATAATTCCAGGAAAAAAAAAATATCTGCATAGCAAAAAAAACCCCCCAAAAAAAAACCCACCAACAAACTATTTTTAGGCCTCAGACTACAACAAAGACATTTAGATGAAGCCTGATTCACCAACCTGTTATATATTTACCCTGGAATCTGTACAAAATCAAAGCTTTGATACTGGAACTTGGTGCACAGCAAATCAATAGTATATAACTTGATAAAGTATTGCTTACTTCAAGGTTCTTGCTCTCAATAGTAAAGCATATAATTGTTTGCTTTGCAGTATTTCTTAAATTTGCTTACTAGCCTTGTTTGTAGACACCAGTGATTAAAGGTGTGGAAATTTATATTGTACGATTCAGCAAACCTGACCACAACTTGGATTTCCCTTAGCTTGATAAACTGTTAAAAAGTAATTAGGACTTGAACTATGGTACTGCATTTGTTGATGGTGGTGGTTTTGGAAAACCCCTGCATTTACGAAATAAAACAGATTGGACTATGTAAATACTGCATATACTATGGTCTCTTCACTCAAGCTTATGATTGAGAAACTAGATCCTATATTTTATGAATAAATATGTTAATTATGTTCACTTAAAGGGACAGTGACCTTTATAATGTAAAGTCTATGTAAAGTCTCATCCTCCACATTCCTTTCCCTGTGCAAAGGATGATAAAGTGTCTTCGTGAACAGAAGCAGTTTACTCATCTCCTGGGTGGAATGAGAAAGAACCAGAGGTACGTGCAATCTCCTAAGCAACAGCAGACAAATGACCTCTCATTTGAAAGGAAAGAAGACCCTCTTCTCTTTTGGAATCACTTGTCCCCCTAGTCTGCTGGTGATCACTAAGAACCTGTGTTCACCAGCAAATAGAGCAATGTCATTTCCACTGGTTTAGGCAGAGGGGAATGAGACACATTTAGTAGAGCCTCTTTCAAATAAGGTCCCAGGTGCCCTTTAAAGTTGGCACAAAATTAAAACTTAAAGAAAGGTAGGGGGCACATCTATAGCCTTTATAAACTTATTAAAACAGAGGGGCATGACACCCCATTTTGAAAAGAGGAGAGCTCTTTCCAGTGATGACTTGCATAACATGTCATTGATACTTGCCATAAAATGACAATCACCGCTGTAATGTATTTACTGGAAAGGTGGCCCTATCCCCTAAAGACAGCATACAACACACTCATTGTCCTCATATGAAAAAGGATATTACCCCCGACTATTAGCCAGCTTAAGAAGGTACCGATGAGATATGCAGTACTGAAAGCATACGATTATAAAAGGTTTAACCTGGATAAAACCAACAGATATATCAAGCTATGGGGGGAAATTTGTTGAATATATGGGTGAAGAATTTACAAATCAAATTAATCGGATTATAAAGATAAAACCAACCAATGGAAACAACTTCTAGGGGCAGGAGGGGGGGGGGGGCGGAAACAAGCACTAAGCACGTACTATGTAGGTTGTCACATAAAACAACACTTAAATTGACTTGCTTAGGCCAGCAACGAAAAATCCATAAGCATTATGATAATTAATTAATAATTCTGAGATTAAATAAGGTTATTTATTGCTGCTTATACAGTCAATGTTTATACTCAGTACTAGAAGGTATGGAGAATCAGCATTTTTGTTTGCTGTTCTGTTAATAATGAAAAAACATAAAATTATGCTTACCTGATAATTTTCTTTTCTTCTGATGGAAAGAGTCCACAGCTGCATTCATTACTTTGGGGAAATAAGAACCTGGCCACCAGGGGGAGGCAAAGAAACCCCAGCCAAAGGGGCCTATCTATCAAGCTCCGAAAGGAGCTTGACGGCCCGTGTTTCTTGCGAGTCTTCAGTCAAAGACCGCTGCTCCATAACCCTGTCCGCCTGCTCTGAGCAGGCGGACAGGAATCGCAACAATTCAAACCGATCAAGTACAATCGGGTTGATTGACAGCTCCCTGCTGGCGGCCCATTGGCTGCGAGTCTGCGGAGAGTGTATTGCTCTCCGCATTCAGCGATGTCTTGCGGACCTGATCCGCACTGTAGGATCAGGTCCGCAAGACATTTCTTAAATATGCCTCAAAGGCTTAAATACTCCTCCCACTCCTCTCATGCCCCAGTCATTCTGCCGAGGAACAAGAAACAGTAGAAGAAATATCAGGGTGAGAGGTGCCAGAAGAAATAAATAAGGACGCCCCACATAAAAATTACAGGTGGGGAGCTGTGGACTCTTTTCATCAGAAGAAAAGAAAATTATCAGGTAAGCATAATTTATGTTTTTCTTCTTAAATGGAAAGAGTCCACAGCTGCATTCATTGCTTTTGGGAAAACAATACCCAAGATATAGACACTGAAGGGCACCAAGCCTGAAACCACTACCCACAAAAAAAAACCCAGCTTCGCCCAAAGCAGAGAAACTTTGAAAGGAAAAGCCCCAATGACACAGACCCGCAGGTAGTCCAGAGCCAAGCCAGAGACCGCAAAAATGGACGCAACTGAGCCAACAAGCCTCCAAGAGACACCATCGCCCAACCGATGGTTCCTCCTCAAACATCCCTCACTAAAGAAGGGAAGACCAGCCTAAACTCTCAAAGGGAGAAGGCCAGGAGAAATTAAGGAAAAGACCGAAAGGTCACATCCAGAAAGAGAAAATCCCTCAGAGCGAGCCCAGGGCACAAAGGCTCAAATGGGACCCAACAAAAAAGGGAAGACTACGCCTAGACCAAGGAAACGGGAGGTGTAGGAGCGGGCATAGAAACAGAGAAAAGTTCTCTCCAACATCGTGCAAAGCACCAAGGACAACAGAGGACGGAGTCCTCACAGAGTCCTGAAATTGGAACACAGAAGTAATATGCTACAAAAACTTGTAACAGACCCAGACGAAAAAACCTTAAGTCCAGAACATGCTCCCATCCTCAGGATGACATAGGGAATACTTGCGGAGAGCAAAAGCCAACTCCTAGACAGAGGGCACCTTCTAGGCAATCCAGGTTGCTAGACCTACTCACAGTTCATCCAAAAAAACGGGATCATAACCTCCACGAGGTCCCCCAAGAAGAAGAGTGACCCCCCCGAACGCGAAGTGGAGCAATCCTAGACCCTCTGTTGGTAAGCTTAGGTAGCCAGCTAGCTACTATGTGAATGTGGCTAATCCACTTTAAGGGACACAAAGTACTGCTCATTTTATCAACCTCAAAAGGAAGAAAGGCTGAGGAGACCTCGCCAGGGAACAAACTAGCAAAACTCAGTCTGATACAGTACAGAGTAGTCACAGAGCATGAGAATGCAGAACTAGCTGCACAGCTAGCCCACCTAGACTCTGAAGATGACAACGGCTCTCAGAACCCACTCCCAACCGGGTGCGAACCCCAGCAACGGCATGTCTGAAACAGGGAAACAGAAGCACCCCAAAACCGGCTCAAAATGAGCGAAAGAATGGCCACAGCCAATCCAACAGAGCACGGGTGCAACCCGACTACATAGAATAGACAACAGGGCTGCAGACCCAAAGTATCTAGCAAAAAGGTCCACTTAGTCTTGACGCAGAGCCAGTAAGACTCCAAATGGAACCAGGAGAAGCCTTAAGAAAAGGACCACCTCTCTCTAAAAGGAAACTAAGCTCTCACCCAAGAAGGGGAACGGGCTAACAGGCAGCACCATCCAGGATAAAGGAGAGAACAATCCCACTTGAAAGTGATTCCCCCCAAAACTAGCCTGCTAACATGCAACCAATGTGCAATAGTAGCAGCAGTAACACTGCAAATCCATTCACCAGTAGAGAAGTGAATTTTATACTGGCAAGCTGACTAAGGGAAACTGTCTAAGGTGCAACATAAGCTCCAACAAGCAACGACACTCAGAAAAACCTGGCCAACCAAGACCAGGTCAAGAATCAGAGCAAAAGGACATAGCCCAAGTTTCCAGGAACTGAGGAACCCCGAACCAACCCTGGAGCCTGGGTCCGGTAACAACCCACAACGGGATCCACAAGGGAAAATGCTGAAGGAAACCCAGCAACCGGAAGCTCCAGGGAGAACAGGCCCGAACGCCAAACTGTTTAGATAAACAGGACCCGCAAACTTAAACACCCTGTCTGAATAACAACCCAGACTACAGGGGATACTAAATACGATATCTAGATCACCTGGATAACGAGAAAAACTCGCAAGTCCCGACCTAAGGAAGAGACCACCCCTTGCTGAAGTCCCACTCTCCAAGGAGCCAAGGCACTAAAAAGTCATGCAACGACGCTAGAGCTTCTAGACTCACCAACAGCCTCAGGACAATAAGGCAAGGGGATACCTCAAGGTCAAAACCACTCGAGCAAAGGTTGGTCTCAACATCACCTCCGCAAAAGCAGATAAGCACAGGGAGAAGGGGCGCGAACCATCCCCAGTTCCGGGAGAAACCCCAAACAAGCCTAAGGAGACTAAGCCCAGTGTCACCAACATGGAACAAACATCTCCCAGGCCCCTAAAAGAAGGTCTAACATGGAGATCACAGAGGGAGATCAAAAAGTCTCATAAAAACAGCTAGACAGTACACAGTCGATGTGCAATGGCTGCAGATGGTTACAATCTGCAACCCAATCGCTACAAGGCAGCCAAATTACCCTTTAACTTACTAGCTGTTGAGGACCAACTCCAATGACAATCCTTGAGCCTCAAGAGAAAAAAGGCCAAACCGCCACATGGCGGGAAGAAGGCGCTAAGCCCTCCAACTCTCCACCACGTGGGAGCGGAACACTAAGGTCTGGTAATGACGCAACGGAAAATCCACTGACCCAGTCATCCAAATCGAAGGCTATAAGGATTGCCTTGTAGACCCACAGGTCCTCTAGAATGCTTAGTTGAATGAAAAATAAATGATAACATGAGCACTCAGCACCTTGACCGGAACCAGCCAATCTGAACAGCGCCACGTGTCTGAACAGCCACAAGACAGAACCGAACCCAACAGGAACAGCCTGCATCCGGGTCCCAACTGTCAGGCCGTATAAATCCTCCCTCAGTGGGGAAGAAGGGAAACAGACAAACATAGGACAAACGTCCCCAAAAACACTTCAGCCGAAATAACAGAGAGCATCAATCCCAGTGTGAGATTCCGAAGGAAAAAAACAAACAAAATAAAGACATCCTAACCGGATAAAAAGAAAATATAAGGCAACCTGTAGGTCAACGCCCAATAAGGAAACAGGCCTACCGCAGGTTCAGCCGAACGGAGCCCTAATCCAAACAAACTGGGAAGGATCTCAAACAAGGTCAGGTGATTACATCATCCCCACATGTCTGCTGAGGTGTACCATTCGAAGCAGACAAAATTCCCGTATCCGAGGATAGGATTATTCAATAACTGAAAAACATGTCCGAGTAGGACGTGAAGACGCGCTACTCTACACGAAGGCACAACACTCAGGGACAGTTACACCCGCAGGGAACTGTACAGGCCCTCCCCAAGGTGGTAGCCCCTGGACAATAGGGCACGAGCACAAACGCGCATAAACGCCCAGAATCTGCAGACAAATAATCACCAAAAATATGTGGAAGTGAAAACGTGCTGCAACCTCCGGGGGGAACATGCCGCCCTGCATGGAGGAATAATCATAAACTGGGTTACCCGCAGGTGTAGAAGTATGGAGCGGAAGTGAACTCGCCTCTCGGAGAATGGGACCCCCAGAGGCAGATGGCTCAGCTGACCCTTGATTCCCCTGAGCCCGAAGAACCAGGCGCTCTCATATGGCATACAGAACAAAACTTGTTTACATGTGTCAACGAGGCCAATCCGGATTCTTCACCGGACGCAGAATCTGAAATTAAAATAGTCTCAGTATCATAATCCTCCATAACGGAATCTGAAATTTGCACACAGTCTCAGCATCAGAATCCTCCATAACTGGATAGAGGAAAAGCAAATATGGACTAAAGAAGTAACACAAAAACGGCACCTGACACCCACAATGGCTGAGGCACTCACCACCTCCTATGACCAGACCCCTGCGAACTAGAATTTCTCCTTCGCCACACGGTCGGGAATGTGGAAATGGAAAACAGAGCGTAACCACGCCCGACCACAAGGTGAACCGTATAGTCCAAAAAAGCACGCCAAACCCTAAGGTTGCGTCACTTCCAAAGGCCTCAATGTTCTAACCACGAGCCCGTAAACACCACACATAAGCAGGTTGAATCACATAAACATGATTATAAACCCCCCTGTTCAACAACTTCCCTCAGGAGATATTAACCCTTAATTCCAAGATACTAAAGTTGACTCACTGAGACCCCTATGTTAAGTTAGACCCGCAATGTGGTAGCCTCTCGGGAACACGATTTCATTACAGTACATTCACAAAGAAAGTGAAATGAAACGATCTTACCGGAATCTACGCCGTGGAACAGGAACACTGCCTTTCAAGTGTGACGGATAGTCCCAATGTTGTGAAGTCCGTATCTAAGACAAAACTGAACGAGGTTATTTGTTACTGTGGCCACATTGTAACAGATAATCCTGTATGAGATTGGTGTTGATTCCTCCTGATAGTTACTTGAAATAACAAGGTTATGTCCTTTTATGACGAAAATATAAGAACAGCCCACCGGATCAAAATTCTCTCAAAGTCAACACCTACTGTTAGTGGAAATCACGGCTCACCTTCAGGAGATTATAGGAGCAATCTCACTCACCCTTCTTCCTCCAGAGTGCGGCTCCAATTTCTGAATTTAAATTTCCAGTTCCGATGTGTGGAGATTTGTCAGAAAGACCCGGCAGGTGCAATGTCCGTAATCCAAAGTCTGGAACACCCCACACTTAGCGTGTATCATGCGCAGGTACTAGGTACCTAGTGAAGAAAAAATAATAATCTTTGCAGGACAAACAGCTTAGCTTCAACGCGTTTCACCTGTATCACCATTTGAAAAAGCTGTTTGTCCTGCAAAGATTATAATTTTTTTCTTCACTAGGTACCTAGTACCTGCGCGTGATACACGCTAAGTGCGGGGTGTTCCATACTTTGGATTACGGACATTGCACTTTCCGGGTCTTTCTGACTAATCTCCACACACCGGAAATGGAAATTTCAATTCAGAAATTGGAACCGCACTCTGGAGGAAGAGGGTGAGTGAGATTGCTCCTATCATCTCCTGAAGGCGAGCCTTGATTTCCACTAACAGTAGGTGTTGACTTTGAAAGAATTTTGATCCGGCTGACTGTTTTTTATCTTTTCGTCATAAAAGGACATAACCTTGTTATTTAAAGTAACTATCAAGAGGAATCAACACCAATCTCATACAGGATTATCTGTTACAATGTGGCCACAGTAACAAATAACCTCGTTCAGTTTTGTCTTAGATACGGACTTCACAACATTGGGACTTTTGAATTCATTTGAGCTAAGAGTTGCTTAGTTACCAATGTATTATATGTCATTTTATATACGATATATATGTATTTTATTTAAATGGTGGTTCAATAGGTGTTACTTAATTGTATCTCAATTTTTATTGCATTTTGCCAACATTGCATATTTAAATGGACCGTTTGTATAAATTGTGTATTGCATTTGCATTTTAAGGGAGACGTCCCTCATTCTTATATCAGCAATTATTTTAATAGGATTAGTCAACTCATACAATATTGGTATTTATACATTACACTTCCTCTTTGATTAAATGTCTACAGAATAAATGTGGTTGTTACTTCTAGCTTTTTAGCGCCCTCTCTTTTATTTATTTTTTGTTACTCACTAAGAGACTGACAGGACTACTTAAAACTCCAGTCCCATGCCGAAGAGTACTACCCTGCATAAGAGACAAAATAAATTCTGACACTTCTCTGCCAACTTCCTGGGACAAAAGGCAAAGAATGACTGGGGGACGAGGGGAGTTGGAGGAGTATTTAAACCTTTGACTGGGGTGTCTTTACCTCCTCCTGGTGGCCAGGTTCTTATTTCCCAAAAGTAATGAATGCAGCTGTGGACTCTTTCCATTTAAGAAGAAAAATCTATAAGCACTTTATGATTCTGAACCGATATAAGGCTGCTTGTCGCTGTCTATATAGCCAACTTTTTTATTCTGTAACTGAAGCTATGATGAATCAGCACCTCTGTTCATTTTTCTTTGTTGTATCTTATGCAAATTTGTAATTATCGAACTTGTAATATATTAAAAATAATAATAATAATAAAAGAAAAAAAAGATATTACCCTCTTTCAAATGAGAGGGACCAATGCCTCTCTAGAAAGCAGGTGATTGCCATACATAGAATATTGTTATCACCTCTCTTTTAGTGGGACCCAAGCACCTTAATACAACCACTGAAATAAGACAAGCAACCCATGGGTGTCTTATCAGGTGATAACCATAGGAACCTTTGTCATCTGATAAAACAAGTATAGTTTACAAAACAAGTATAAGGCAAACTCAGATAGATACTGTATCCTCTCTGTTTCTCCCCATAATTCAGTGGAAAACACATATTTAAAAGCATCAATCTTCCTTTTTTAAATGAGAGGTCCTGTATCCATCCTCCTGCCAGAGGACTAATACCTTACAACGCTTGTCCTATTTTTGGTTTTTAATGTCCATTTAAATATGATTATCCTATTTCATTTTCTGAGGTCAATTAGGTGACAGAAATACATTGTATGGTCTGGATTCTAAAGTCTGTCAGATGCAGATAAACTACACAAAAATTTGGCAAGATAAATAATGATTTTTTTATGGGAATTTAATTTGGAGTTTAATGTCCCTTTAAAAGTATTCTGTTACTATTGAATTAGTCCAGTCTCATAATTCTACAAAACAAAAACAAACAAATCTGGAATTTTTACAGATTAAAATATCACTTTCAGTCACATATTTAAAACACATTTTTTTCTTAAAAGGAACATGAAGGGTAATTTTCGTATTTATACATCAGAAATTATTTGCTGTATTGCAAAAATAAATGTTTTAAAAGCATTCAAAACTGTGATGTAAGAAATATATGCATTGGCTTGTAGTCTGCAAACACATCCCTTGAAATTTGTAATTCCTAATAAATGGACAGTTTGCTTGATTATTTTGGATTGTTTAAAAAGATAAATAACATAAATTATGCTTACCTGATAATTTCCTTTTCTTCCGTGGGAAAGAGTCCACAGCCACATTCATTACTTATGGGAAATAAGAACCTGGCCACCAGGAGGAGGCAAAGACCCACCAGCCAAAAAGCATACATACTCCTCCCACTTCCCCATATCCCCCAGTCATTCAGCCGAGGAACAAGGAACAGCGGAAGAAGCATCAAGGTGAAAGAGTGCCAGAAGATAAAAACAAAAACGCCTAAAAAAAACAGGCGGGGGGAAATCATCAGGTAAGCATAATTTATTTTTTTCTTCTTAATGGGAAAGAGTCCACAGCCGCATTTATTACTTATGGGAAATTTATACCCAAGCCGCCAAAGAGGACACAGAATGAAAACTGGAGGGTAAGAGGCGGACCAATAAAGGCACCCACCTAAAAGCAGATTCCCAAGAAACACCAAGTCCCAGTTCGTCTAAAACAGGGAAGAAAAACATTTTGTAAAAGCGGTCCCAGAAACGCAAATCTACCAACAGTCCAAAGAACCTAGATATAACCACGAGTGGGCCCACTGAGAGCACCCACCTCCAGGACAGCATCTTACAGGGGCAACAACCCCGCCAAAGCCCCTCAACCAAGCGAGGGACCCCGACTAAAAATTCCCAGAGGTAAGATACAAGACAGAAAAAAGGAACACTGCCCAGGGTGACAAGGAGACAACCCTAAGCCACTCAGTAGGCTACACCCGAACAGACTCAGAATCAAACCTTCTGAGGTAGGAAATCCCAAGGATCCAACTTCCCCCGAGGGTTCCGAAAAAACACCTCACAAGGAACATCAAAGTGCATGCTAGCCTTCGAGGAACAACAGTTGCCCTGGAGACAACAGCAACGCTCCGCAAGCTGTGTAGTAAAACTAACCGTAGGTCAAATTAGTTGACTAATAGAAACCATCCCTTACACAAAAGCAAGGGAAGAACCACCCGACACGCTGGAGAAAAGCGACCAGACCCCAGGAAAAAACCCTTGAAACCTGAGTACACAAACCCTAAGGGTAAACACACATGAATGAGATAGAAAATAGCAATTAATCGCAGCTGAACTGTAACCTGCTAGACAGACAAACTAACCACTAAGCCACCTGGGCTCAATAGCTTACCAGCAGACAAAGAAAGATGACTGCAGCTGTTTCCCAACTGTAAATCTTCCGCTTACTCTGCAGCAAAGCTAATCCAAGAGAGACAAGAGTCCCTCAGGAAAAACTGTGTCCCCAGAACACCCAACCAATCAACAAATCAACAAATGATTGCACAGGCACAGAACGCCCCAAAGTGTTGAGTCACCAGCGCTAATCCTAGGACCGAAAGGAAACCTGACCTCCCAGAACCCAATAAAAGGGCCAAGACTGAGAGCAACCGCTCAAGCCCCCTTAACACAAGCAACAAGGTGATCAACAAGTTCAACCCATGTGCCTTGAGCAAGTCTGCAAAAGGCAGAGACAGCGGGGAAAAGATGACAAACCGAGCTAGAACTAGTCCTAGACGTGGAAAAGGATGGGAAAAGGGAACCCCCTTACAAGAAGGCCCAGAGCCCATCCTCCGCCAAAGTATCAAACCGAAATTACCCTAGACTCCATAAAAGGGAGACCATAGGACCCGCCCTGACCCAACCCCAAATCCTAGGGGCATAACAGGAACATACAGATAGGAGAAAGAGCTAGACTGCACCAAACCATAGACACTCCCCCGAGATCCATGATGGAATCATTAAGGAGGAAACCAGACTTCCATAAGTCAACGCCCAAGGCAATATGCCCTAAGCCGACCAGCGGCAGGCTACCACAATGAGGAACCTTGAATCAAATTCAGATGACACAATAGATACTGCGAACCACACTCGCAGCACAAGTCCATTAGGGAAAGACCCTTAACCAGTAGCCCCGAAGTACAGGACTTCAAGAACCGAGCCCATCACGGGCCCAAACCCCCAAGGGATGATAAAGACGACCAGGACACCAGTGACATCCAAAATCCCATCAGAGCCTAAAAGCTCCCAGGGGCGGAGCCTAAACTACACAATGGCAAAGACTCAAGGAGAACCATCAACAGCAGCTCAAAAGGGCATAACCGCTCCACACGGTAAGGACCACACCCCTCAGATCAGGGATGCGAAGGGGCACGGTGTGGCACCATCAGTCCCGACGTCAGGTGCGGACTGACACAGACCAGCCCAAGCATTTCCGACATCCAGACCCAAAGGTACCGAAGAATACTGTTTTTTTTTCCAAAACAAATAGCTGAACAAGCAGTAGGTCCCGCCATACCAGCCATGCTGAACACGCATCACTAACAAGTAACAAGTCACACTCAAAACTCCGGAAAAAATCCGGGAACAACTTCCGTAGAAGAACTTGAATTAAGCAATCCCAGAATCCCCATAGCGAAAACAGAAAGAAAAGTAATCCAAACCGGATAAAAAAACAACAAGGGCACCCGCAGGCATCAGCCCAGAAGGAACTATGTTTCTGCAGGACCTGCCAAACGGAAACCGTAACCTCCAGAAAAAAGGACTGGGAGAGACATCCCCACTAGCCTATCTCAAAGAAACTTGTGTGAACCGAGACGGACCATAAAGTAAACAATCCCCCAATAAATCAAAAGTTAGTCTTAATAGGACACGCAACCGCACAATCCTATAACGAAATGAACAGCAAGGGGGAACAAACACCCCCGGAGGGAATATTATAGTGTGATTCACGGTCTGAATGCCCGGAATAGGCAGACAGGCACATAACTGCAAGGAAACTTCAGGGTCCTGCAATCGAACAAGCTCCATTAAAATATTATAATGCAAATGCCCCGCCAACTCTGGGGGAAACAATCCACCCTGCGTGGAGGGAACAGTAACATCAAGGACCTCAAAAGTAAAAGGAGTATGCAAGTGGGAAGGCGCCTCCTGAGGAGCAGAGCCCCCAGAGGCCGATGGCTCGGAAGGCCCAGGGTCCCCCGAGCCTGAGGGACCCGGTAAACTATCCAGGCACGAGAGACAAGAATGGCAGACTTGCGATAACAAATTACGGTCCTCATCCGAGGGACTCTATGAATTACAATCCGCATCCGAGGACGAATCGGATAGAAAAATAGTCCCGGTATTGGAATCCTCCATGGCTTAAGACTGTACAAGATAAACAGATATTGGAAAAAGGCGACTGGCACCTAACACCAATGGATGGGGCACTTACCACCTCCTATGACCAGACCTCAGCGGAGCAGACTCTCAGGAATACGGAAGGGGAAGAAGCCCCACCCAAGCGTAGAAACACGCCGGCCACCAGATGCCCTGCGAAATTCCAAAAAGCGCCCCCCTAAAGGGCGGCAAAAACCATGCCCACAGAAAAATTTAAGCAAGTCTGAATAATTAGGAATAACCCAAAAGGTATACCTCCAGGCCGTGTAAACCACAACCGAAGAACAAGCCAATATGTGCCACATAGGCATGTGTCTCGGCCACAGAGCCCCTATGCACATACATAAGCAGGTTGAATCACATAAGAAACATGATAAAAAATAAACCCTTACCCGTTCACTATCCACCCTAAGTAGAAATTATCCCGTGATTCCCAGATCGGAGCAAAAGGTGCCTCAGCGAGGCCCGTACTTGACTGTCATAATAATCACATTACAGATAACGGAATAAAATGAACGATCCTACCGGATTCTACACCGTGGAACAGGAACACGGCCCTTCAAGTGTGATGAATAGTAGCAACGCCTCCGCCTTGGACTTGAGAGAAGACAGCATGTAGCAAAGCGAAGTTCGGTACCGTCAAGTGCTGAAAACGGAGTTGTGAATACGAGTTGGGATGGTGTCGCAGGGGAAGCTCCCACTGCATCTCCGGAATCTCACTTTCGCCCAGGCCCTCCACGAGAGACTGACAGGACTACTTAAAACTCCAGTCCCATGTCGAAGGGTGCTCCCTCCATAAGAGACATATGAAAACAAAATAAAAGTAAAATAAATTTAAAGAAAACTTCTGACACATCTCTGCCAACCTCCTGGGAAGAAAGGCAAAGAATGACTGGGGGTGGGGGGAAGGGAGAGGAGTATTTATGCCTTTTGGCTGGTGGGTCTTTGTCTCCTCCTGGTGGCCAGGTTCTTATTTCCCATACGTAATGAATGCGGCTGTGGACTCTTTCCCATTAGGAAGAAAAATGCCTTTACCACACATTCCCCAGCTTTGCACAACCGACATTGTTATATTAATATACTTTATAACGTCTAAACCTCTAAATCTCTGCCTGTGTCTAAGCCCCTATCTCAGTGCATTTTATTAGCTTTTGACAGACAGTGCTAGTTCATGTGTGCCATATAGATAACATTGTGCTCACTCCCGTTGAGGTATGCATGAATCAGCACTACTTGGCTAAAATGCAAGACAATAGATAATAAACAGCCAGTATGCATAGGTTTACATACAAGGTAATTACAGAGGCAAAAAGTATATTAATGTAATAGTGTTGTTATACAGAACTGTGGAATGGGTAATAAAGGGATTATCTATTGTTTTAAGCAAAACAATTTCAAGTAGACTGTCCCTTTATGTAAACTAGGACCATAGTAGAGCAAAGATGAATATATTCCCATAATAAAACAGAATTCAGCAGATTAAATCAAGACTATGATCTTGTAAAATTAACATTTATTCTGTAGATCTTCTTCCCTAGATTTATTGTGTCAAGATTTTTTTTTATATATTTAAACAAAAGGTGTTGAGAGATCTAAATCACATGGCAGGTAGCATTGTCAATGGTTGTGCTACAGTAGTATCTCCCTCGCACAATAACATTTAGAAGCAGAGTATCATGCAATGGCACTAGTTCGGCTAACAGCATTTATAATTCATACAGCAGAACAATAGGCGCTATCTGTTCAACACATCAATTAAATAAAACAAAAGGTGTGTGTCACCATTGTCAAGTTGACCTTTTCCATAATAAGGTACGGGGGAAGGAGACCAATGAAGACAGATGTAGCAGGGGGAAGCTGGGTGATTACGTGGCTTGATGTGACAAGCTGACTCAGATATGATATAGAAGCCTCAGATAGGGGGATGATGTCATTTAAGAAATGTGTTGCACTTTAACTGATGCAATCTGATGTAATGTGCTTGTTAAAAGAGAGACATAATATATTTATGTCTTTATATTCAAAGGGCACTTTGCATGATCATTTTACTGATTGCAATTAGAATATAAGCTCCCCAACCACTTGCAGAAGATAAAGCCACTCATATTCAATTTCCAACTACCCTCACATAGACAAGACTTTCACTTTAAAGGGAAATTAAAGCCAATTTTTTTCTTTCATGATTCAGATAGAGAATACCATTTTAAACAACTTTCTAATTTACTTCTGTTATCTAATTTGCTTCATTCTCTTGATATTCCTTCCTGAAAAGCATATCTAGATAGGCTCAGTATCTTCCGATTGGTGGCTGCATAAATTTGCCTCATGTGATTGGCTCACCCATGTGCATTGCTATTTATTTAACAAAAGATATCTAAAGAGTGAAGCAAATTAGATAATAGAAGTAAATTGCAATGTTGTTTAAAATGGTATTCTCTGTCTGAATCATGAAATAAATTTTTTGAGTTTAATGTCCCTTTAAGCATAAAAAAGGGTTAAACTGCAATACTTCTCAAAAGTGCTTATGGAAGCAACTAGTGAAAGGTCCACAAAGAAACTCATCTTCCACAACTAGTGCACTACTGTTCATCGTTAAACAAACTTACAGAAGGCCAGTGGACTATTGGAATGGCGTAAAACCATACTTTGTAGCTTATAAAAGTATAAAAAAATATGAGACCACAAATCCAAGAAGTAAAGCGATAGACACATGAAGACTCTTTCTCTGTCCCTGACTGAAAAGGAAAAGTTCAGATTTTTGGGTGGAAATTGATCAATGTGTGTGTGTTACTTTACCTGCATACTCAATAAAGTGTAATCATAATGCTTCCCCCTATGCATCCCAGATGTAAATATCCTGCTTATTTCATTTGTATTTACACTAGGTTAACAGGAATATACCTACTTGCAGGCTACATACCTGTCATGCTCCTTATCCACCAGATGGTACCTGGCTCTGAATGCCACAAGATGGGCATAATAGGCTGGCGCAGGAATGGAGACAGAGCGTGTGCAGCGCACATAAGTGTGGCACAGCTGGTAGGTCAGCAGTTGGAGTTCATCAGCAGTGAAACAGTTATCATCCCACAAAACATGATAGTGAGAGGGCCTGCTGGTACCCTTTAGAGAAAGGAGAATGTCAGGGTACAAATACTTGCCTCTGGCCATTTTAAAGGGACAGTTAACACCTTGTAATTACAAGACATTTATTTTTGTCTTGCTAAATAACATATCAGCCAGATCTAAAACAAACTAGCATCTTGCTTGCTGCAATTAATTTTCCATAGTCAAACGTCACCCCCCACTTGCTTTATTTGGAGGAGCCAATCCGGGTTTAAGTCTGAAGACAAGACCAGCCATAGTTAATATATTAGTATAACGTTAATTGTTTTGCAGTTGTTTTATGCTAAACCCAATTAGGAAAATATATGTAGCATGGTTAGCCTTTAGGCGTCTTTTACAGTTCTGGTAATTATAAAAAAATGACTATAAATGTTTTCAAAGCAAAAGTTATTCAGGGGCAAACTAAATAATGAAACCATATTGCAAAGGTGTTTTATTACACATAACTAAACATTTTAGATAACAATCTCAAGGTGTTTACTGTCCCTTTAAATATACTAAACAATTAATGCAACACAATTAAAAATACTGCTTAAAGGGATATGACACCAAATTTTTTTCTTTTGTAATTCAGATACAGCATGCAATTTTAAGCAACTTTCTAATTTTCTCCTTATCAATTTTTCTTTGTTCTCTTGGTATCTTTATTTGAAAAAGCAGGAATGTAAGCTTAGGAGCGGCCCATTTTTATTTTTTATTTTTTTTTCTTAGCACCCGGGTAGAGCTTGCTGATTGGTGGTTTATGGGCTGGCTCCTAAGCTTACATTGCTGCTTTTTCAAATAAAGATACCAAGAGAACAAAGAAAAATTGATAAAAGAAGTAAATTAGAAAGTTGCTTAAAATTGCATGCTCTATCTGAATCATGAAAGAAAAAAATGTGGGCGTCATATCCTTTTTAATGCAAATAAGGTTGTGTTAAATAAATTAACTTTTTGTTGTAAGAGAGATGAACCACAAGTACCAAGTATGAAGCAGTAACAACTAAATGTTTTTTTATTTTTATTGCTTTTGCATGAAAAATATGTTAAACTGAAATTTTAATCAAGACAAATACAGCAGTAACAGTTGTGTACTCCTATTTGTGGATAAATACTATCTGCTAATGCTTATTGGTTGATTACTTGCTCCCACTGAGCAGGAAGTATTTATCAGCCAATGAGCATTAGTTGGGAGTACACAACATATATTAGTATATTGGTTAATATTTTTACAGCTTTTACTTCATATTTATTTAGGAAAAATATTTCTAGCAAATTTACATGCTACTATTTCATATAAATGATAGAACATTTTTTTGAATAGTGTCCTGTTAGTGTGCCACAGCATAGACTAACTCCATCTACGCGGCTGGTGGAGATACAGCCCTCTCTATGGGCCTGTGAGCAAAAACTCGCCGGCATGGAGAGAAATCAAACAAAACTTTGAGGGATTTTTTTAAACATTAGATTGTAACGTATGTGTCTCTGCTTTACACACAGAACTCATCATTTGCATTTTTAAATTTATTTGAAAGACCTCGCAGTACTAACAAGACTTCTTGGATAATCTTGCCGGAGCAGAGAACTTTAGATCATTTGATGAGAAAAAACCCAAACTTCTAAATGTGATTAAATGAAACAAAAATACAAATTAAACAAGAATGCCACTTTAAACCTACAAATTAATAACAATCCCATTTTGATATATGCTGCAGTATTATATTTTTGCACACCACTGAGTTCAGTTAACCCCTTCTCAACGTTAGGATGTTCCATGCCGTCCTAACTGAGCTAAGCTTTAGCGGTTTGGCTATACTTAAGCCATTACGCCTTCCTAACTGACATTGCAGGCTGGGGGGCGTGCCGAGCGTCAGAGTCCCTCCACCCTGACCCGATCCCATCATTGAAATCACGCGATTGCATAAACGATTGCGCAATTTAAATTTTTACTTATTTGCTTACATCAGATTTTTGTTACGATATAGACAAATAAGAACCGGTGTGAAAGGGTTAAAGTGCATATCTATGTATGTTATATATAAATATATATATATATACATACATACATACATACATACACGCACGCACAAACACACACACACACATATATACATATATATATATATATATATATATATACACACATACATACACGCACGCACAAACACACACACACATATATAAATATATATATATATATATATATATATATACAGGTGGCCCTCGTTTTACAACGGTTCAATTTACACCGTTTCAGAATAACAACCTTTTTTTCCAGTCATGTGACTGCTATTGAAAAGTATTGAGAAGCAGTTCATTTATTAAAATAGCCAGTAGATGGAGCTGTCTGCTTGTGTTGCAGCAAAGTCAAGCAAGCTGAAATTAATCAGTTTAACCAGACCTGAGCTATTTAGCAGATTTCAAAAGAACTAGATCTTCCTGTCTATAAATCAGTCCAGATTGGAATGCATAAAAGGACTGTTTGCAGAAAAATGCAAGTGAAGTCTGTGTTGTGTGATTATTTTATTAGGTTTATAATGATGTTTAGCAAATGTTTTTGTTCATTTAACTTAGTTTAATTATATATTCTGTGTTGTGTGATTATTTTATTAGGTTTATAATGCTATTTAGCATTTAAAGTCTTCATTTCAAAGCTTTAAAAATAATGTATTAGGTGTTACTTATGACAATTTTGAGAGGGGCCTGGAACCTAACTCCCTCACTTCCCATTGACTTACATTATAAACTGGGTTTCAATTTACAACCATTCCTTCTGGAACCTAACCCCGGCGTAAACTGAGGGCTACCTGTATATAAAAAGAGTCAAAATGTGAATCCGCCCTCCTGGGGTCAACTACCAGGTTGTTCCGTGTAAATATAATAACTCCAACGAAAACAGAAACAAACCAGGATTTCTTCACATGCAAAAGTCAAGTTTATTGACGTTTCGGGGACTTGTGCTCCCCTTCTTCAGAACAACAGTGTACACACACAAACATGCTTAAATACAGAGAACAAAACAAACAGTTACCTCCTTCTTCCTGTCAAAAAAGCGCCAAAAGATACATCATATCCGGTATAGTATAGAGTGAACTCGGAAGTTAACAATCATCACTTCCGGTATTAGTGTACATCAAACATTGAATTATAAAAGTACTAAATTAAATACATGTTGGATGTTCTGATTCCTTTGAGCGGGTTAACATCATGATAATCAATGTACCAGTGTTGAATATCACATCATATAGTGCCCAAACTTATTGTGATACTATAGTGTTTATTGCACCTATCCATAAAACCGGAAAGTACATCACTTCCGGTTCCGCCGCAAATACGGCCTATATGACGTCACTTCCGGTGTATTATCGCTACAATAGTGCATATATTTACTAATGTGAAAAATCACATAAACATCCAAGCTATACCAGGACGGTGTATACCAAAAACAAATGAATAAGCATAAAATAAACTGAAAAACAAACTTAAGTATACTTGGTAAGTATATATCAAAATTGTCAAAAACAACGAAAAAGAGAAAATTCAATTAAAATAGAGGATGGACAGGAGGATTTGATGTAAGAACTCATACATTCAGAAATATACAGGGCAACAAGATCTACTAGACAAATACCTTACAGCAATACATTATTAGTAATACCTAGTTAGTTTGGAAAAATTGACCACTTGTTTTGCATAGTTACATAGTGACCACATAACTCATGAAAATACCATAACAAGGGATATATTGGAGAAGAAATCCTGGTTTGTTTCTGTTTTCGTTGGAGTTTATATATATATATATATATATATATATATATATATATATATATATATATATATATATATATATATATATATATATATATATATACACAAAACACGGAAGGGAACTGCACTCTCATACCGGACCGGGTACACATCCCATGACCCTGCAACATGCTCAGCCCTGGGTGCCACTGGCACTCACAGGAAGCTGTGCTGTCCCCAGAGCCACAAGCATTTAACCCCAGACAGGTCTGGGTGCAAGAACCATAGGGAAAATTACAAAACAAATTAATACAACACACAGAGAAAACCCAGCACTCACTTACAAGCTCTCAGCTAAGATTTAAAAGCAAAAATGGAAAGGTTAGTCACCGCATCTGGCCAAATGGGACAAGCTCAGGTACCACGTCAAGGTCCTTTCCAATACCCGAGACCCTAAAACAGCCACGCAATGCAAGCTTTCAAATTCAAACAAACTGAAAACAAGGGAAGGGTGCACAGGAATATGTAACCACCCTAGACATATACAAAACACGGAAGGGAACTGCACTCTCATACCGGACCGGGTACACATCCCATGACCCTGCAACATGCTCAGCCCTGGGTGCCACTGGCACTCACAGGAAGCTGTGCTGTCCCCAGAGCCACAAGCAGTTAACCCCAGACAGGTCTGGGTGCAAGAACCATAGGGAAAATTACAAAACAAATTAATACAACACACAGAGAAAAACCAGCACTCACTTACAAGCTCTCAGCTAAGATTTAAAAGCAAAAATGGAAAGGTTAGTCACCGCATCTGGCCAAATGGGACAAGCTCAGGTACCACGTCAAGGTCCTTTCCAATACCCGAGACCCTAAAACAGCCACACAATGCGGTATGAGAGTGCAGTTCCCTTCCGTGTTTTGTATATGTCTAGGGTGGTTACATATTCCTGTGCACCCTTCCCTTGTTTTCAGTTTGTTTGGATTTGAAAGCTTGCATTGTGTGGCTGTTTTAGGGTCTCAGGTATTGGAAAGGACCTTGACGTGGTACCTGAGCTTGTCCCATTTGGCCAGATGCGGTGACTAACCTTTCCATTTTTGCTTTTAAATCTTAGTTGAGAGCTTGTAAGTGAGTGCTGGGTTTTCTCTGTGTGTTGTATTAATTTGTTTTGTAATTTTCCCTATGGTTCTTGCACCCAGACCTGTCTAGGGTTAACTGCTTGTGGCTCTGGGGACAGCACAGCTTCCTGTGAGTGCCAGTGGCACCCAGGGCTGAGCATGTTACAGGGTCATGGGATGTGTACCCGGTCCGGTATGAGAGTGCAGTTCCCTTCCGTGTTTTGTATATGTCTAGGGTGGTTACATATTCCTGTGCACCCTTCCCTTGTTTTCAGTTTGTTTGGATTTGAAAGCTTGCATTGTGTGGCTGTTTTAGGGTCTCAGGTATTGGAAAGGACCTTGACGTGGTACCTGAGCTTGTCCCATGTGGCCAGATGCGGTGACTAACCTTTCCATTTTTGCTTTTAAATCTTAGCTGAGAGCTTGTAAGTGAGTGCTGGGTTTTCTCTGTGTGTTATATATATATATATATATATATATATATATATCACATACATACATGCTGGGCAAAGTAATAATATACGGCTCAATTACGAGTTTTGCGTTATGAGCGGCTCGATGCTAACTTGCAAGTTATTGTCACCGCTCACCTGCCTATAGCGCTGCTATTACAGGTTTGCAAAAACCCCGCGTTAGCAGGCAATATTACAGCGTTAAGCTCCATTGAGTTCCATACCGCACCCAAATACCAGCGCTGCTTTGAGCTGCTTTTACATGCTCGTGCACAATTTCCCCATAGACATCAATGGGCAGAGCCGGCTAAAAAAAAGCCTAACACCTCCAATTAAGGAGCTTAAAGCTCCGTAACGCAGCCCCACTGATTCCTATGGGGAAAGAAAAGTTATGTTTACACCTAACACCCTAACATAAACCCACAAGTCTAAACACCCCTAATCTGCTGCCCCCGACACCTACATTACATTTATTAACCCCTAATCTGCCGCCCCCGACATCGCCGACACCTACATTATATTTATTAATCCCTAATCTACCGCCCCCGACATCGTCACCACCTACCTACACTTATTAACCCTTAATCTGCCGCCCCCAATGCCGCTGCCACCTACATTACAATTATTAACCCCTAATCTGTCGCCCCTGACATCGCCGCCACCTACCTACACTTATTAACCCCAATCTGCTGCGCCCAACGTCGCCGCCACTATACTAAAGTTATAAACCCCTAAACCTAACCCTAAGTGTAACCCTAACACCCACTAACTTGAACATAATTAAAATAAATCTAAATAAAAATTACAATTAATACCTAAATAATACCTATTTAAAACTAAATACTTACCTATAAAATAAACCCTAAGCTAGCTACAATATAACTAATAGTTACAATGTAGCTATCTTATGTTTTATTTTTATTTCACAGCTAAAGTTTGTATTTATTTTAACTAGACGGACTAGTTAGTAAATAGTTATTAAGTATTTACTAGCTACCTAGTTAAAATAAATACAAAGTTAAGAAAAAGCAACAAGGAAGAGGCGCCAATGGTGCAGATCAATGGGGATTCTTATAGTGTACCGATAGTATATGAACACAGGGTACTCACAATAGATGAAGGCATTCAATTATGCCAGTAGACACAGGCTGGATTTAAACAGCAATCCAGCTAGCTGAGCATGGAGGCAGCTCTCTACCGGCATCCAACAGAAGGAAATCTAAAAGTGCAAGCAAAGGATAGAGGCGCCAATGGTGCAGATCAATGATGGTTCAGTAGCAATAATAGCCAAAGATACACAGGGTACTCACATGTGTTGAATGCACTCACTTATGCCTATAGAGACAGGCTGGATTTTAACAGCAATCCAGCTAGCTGATCCAGAGTGTAATGTCCGATTCGTGGGTGTCAGAGTGTTAACACTCTAAAGTAGCATAGCAAAAAGGTACCATACATAACACTAAGAGTGGATTTGTATAAAAATAGGTTTATTAAAACATATAAAAAGGTTTACCACTCATCTCAGTGTTAAAAAAGTATAAGATACATAAGGAATACATGCAACGCGTTTCTCAGATAAACTGTTTCCTCAGGCATGTTTCTAAACAAATCTTTGACTCCTTTTATAGGGCTATGCTACTAGAGATACACCCACATCCCACCCCCAACACTTATCAGGAATCAGACCAATCAAAAACCCTCATTTGCAATGAATCCACCCCTGTTGCAATATAATAATATATATTTCTCTGTAGGAGATATAGTTACCTATAGTATATGTAAATAAACTTAATACTTCTTATATTGTGTGTTTATATATTGATATTTCACAGTGACATGGTACTTTTATAATGAACATTTGATAATTTGAAATGTTCGTAAATTCTGTATTCTAATTGGATGTCCTGGCCATCAGTCATGATGTATTAAGGCAGCTCATAATGATGGCTCGGTGATACGTCTATTTGGCCGTCAATCAAAAGTTTTTACGCGCCAAATTACCTACGAACATTCTAACTGCTCATCATCTTTTACTCAGAAGGAAAGCTTCCAATAGAAGTACTGATACGGGGCGCGCCTCTATTTCTGCTGTTACAGGCTATATGCCGTAATTGACGCCCATTAGTGTCTCGGGGAGTGTATTGATTGGTCCCAGGTGATTGTAAACAATGCCTCTCATTGGTCCTACCTACGGATGCAATGCTAAAGAGGGAATCACTATTGGTCCGTGGTGGATGATAACAAGGGACCCCATTGGTCACACCCCAGGATGGTGATAGTACCATTGTCAGAGCGATCGCTATCAAAAGTGACAAAATGCAAAACCAGTGTTGGTAGTGATATGATTGAAATAAACAAATAGTTATTATATAATGATAATCGTGATTATTTAGGTTGTGCATGTAAGATAGGTTACGTTAATCATAATGTCATTTAATAGGGAGTATATCTGTGTGAACATTAATATATAAGTGGCGAGATAAATTTGCTCATGTGGGTGCAAAAACAACATAATTTGATACAGTGTAAGGGGTATATTATAAAAATAAAATATATATACCCAAAAGGTATATATATGGATATTAAATCTATAAATAAGCTGAAGTATGAATACATGATAGTACTAGTGGATTGTGCTGAATAAACATTAAATATATAATGCTGTTTAAGATACATATAATTGATCTTTAGTAGAAGCAACAAGGTGCTAATACAAGTGTGAAAAAATAAAGTGATCCTTTTAAAACCTATTTCTTTGTCCTTAGTGGATTTCTATAGAACATATATATAGTGGTGGGGATAAATTATAATTTTATAATAAGTGGAAAGATACAAGTAAATATTTTCTCCTAGTAAGAGATTAACAATGAAACTTGATGGGTGATGTGTATATATGTAGCGGATCGCTAATAAGGACTCCGTATCTACAATATAGGAAGTGGAAATACGTGTAATGAGGGATACCAAAAAGGTATTGAAAGTAGATTATATGTATGTTTCTTATATATCAAAGTGTATTAAAATCATAACTGAATACAATATGAGCAGCAGAATAGATGTCCCAAATGTCCAGTCTGTAGGTCATATGGCCCATAAGTGTACTTAGACTAACCCCCATATAGGGCAACCCTCAATAGTGGAGATTCAATAATACCTCCAAGGACCACACTATTCTAATCCCTAATAGAACTAATACAGGGGGGATAAGCTAAATAAATACCATAAAGTCAAGCTAAACAAATGCTATAGAATCTATAACTTCATTAAACCCCGTAGGGAAGAGCGTTTGGAATTTGAAGATCCAATACGTTTCCCTTTGTCTCAGACGGGTGAATCTATTATAATGATGACTACTGGGAACACTTTCCAAAGGTGTAATACTGAATTGGCATCTGCCTTTCATACTTTTAATACAATTGTGCCTAGAGACACTGTGTTTAAATGAATTTTTAATTACATTCCTTTTATGTTATCTCTAGTAGCATAGCCCTATAAAAGGAGTCAAAGATTTGTTTAGAAACATGCCTGAGGAAACAGTATATCTGAGAAACGCGTTGCATGTATTCCTTATGTATCTTATACTTTTTTAACACTGAGATGAGTGGTAAACCTTTTTATATGTTTTAATAAACCTATTTTTATACAAATCCACTCTTAGTGTTATGTATGGTACCTTTTTGCTATGCTACTTTAGAGTGTTAACACTCTGACACCCACGAATCGGACATTACACTCTGGATCAGCTAGCTGGATTGCTGTTAAAATCCAGCCTGTCTCTATAGGCATAAGTGAGTGCCTTCAACACATGTGAGTACCCTGTGTATCTTTGGCTATTATTGCTACTGAACCATCATTGATCTGCACCATTGGCGCCTCTATCCTTTGCTTGCACTTATAAATACAAAGTTACCTGTAAAATAAAACCTAACCTGAGTTACACTAACACCTAACCTTACACTACAATTAAATAAATTACATTAATTAAATACAATTAACTAAATTACAAAAAAACACAAACACTAAATTACACAAAATAAAAAACAAATTATCAAATATTTAAACTAATTACACCTAATCTAATAGCCCTATCAAAATAAAAAAGACCCCCCAAAATAAAAAAAAACCCAAGCCTAAACTAAACTACCAATAGCCATTAAAAGGGCCTTTTGCGGGGCATTGCCCCAAATAAATCAGCTATTTTACCTGTAAAAAAAAATACAAACCCCCCCCCAACAGTAAAACCCACCACCCACACAACTAAAACCCCCAAATAAAATCCTATCTAAAAAACCTAAGCTCTCATTGCCCTGAAAAGGGCATTTGGATGGGCATTGCCCTTAAAAGGGCATTTAGCTCCTTTTCAGCCCAAACCCTAAGTTAAAAATAAAACCCACACAATAAACACTTAAAAAAAAAAACTAACACTAACCCCCGAAGAACAACTTACAGTTTTTGAATACTGGACATCCATCCTCAAGGAAGCGGCAAAAGTCCTCAGCGAAGCCGGCAGAAGTCTTCATCCAAGTGGGCAGAAGTCTTCATCCAGACGGCATCTTCTATCTTCATCCATCCGGCGCCGAGCGGCTCCATCTTCAAGACATCCGGCGCGGAGCATCTTTTTCTGACGACGGCTAACGAAGATGAAGCTTCCTTTAAGGGAAGTCATCCAAGATGGCGTCCCTTGAATTCCGATTGGCTGATAGAATTCTATCAGCCAATCGGAATTAAAGGTGAAAAAAATCCTATTGGCTGATGCAATCAGCCAATAGGATTGAGCTTCAATCCTATTGGCTGATCCAATCAACCAATAGGATTGAGCTTGCATTCTATTGGCTGTTCCATGTATGAAGATAGAAGATGCCGTCTGGATGATGACTTCTGCCGGCTTGGATGAAGACTTCTACCACTTTGTTGAGGATGGATGTCTGGTCTTCAAAAACTGTAAGTGGATCTTCGGGGGTTAGTGTTAGGTTTTTTTTAAGGGTTTATTGGGTGGGTTTTATTTTTAGCTTAGGGTTTGGGCTGAAAAAGAGCTAAATGCCATTCTAAGGACAATGCCCATCCAAATGCACTTTTCAGGGCAATGGGAAGCTTAGGTTTTTTAGATGGGATTTTATTCGGGGGGTTTGGTTGTGTGGGTGGTGGGTTTTACTGTTGGGAGGTTGTTTGTATTTTTTTTACAGGTAAAAGAGCTGATTTCTTTGGGGCAATGTCCGGCAAAAGGCCCTTTTAAGGGCTATTGGTAGTTTAGTTTAGGCTAGTTTTTTTTTTAATTTTGGGGGGCTTTTTTATTTTGATAGGGCTATTAGATTAGGTGGACAGCACTCTCTGGTCTAAAATGCAAAATTAATATTTATTGCGGTGACGTTTCAGGGAATGTTCCCCTTCCTCAGACCCAGGATTTCTAGAAAGCTACCTCACCTGTATTCCAGCGTGGCTGCAGAGGTAAAAATCAAATTCATATGGGTGTGTGATATCTGTGTCCACTGTAGTCCCAGCAGGAATATTTCCACTTCTTCCAACCTATTGAAAAAGCAGAAGGTTAAGGTTGGATTCCATTAAATTCAGTAAGCGGCTGGGATACGAGTAGTCATTACATTAAGCACATTTTTATTTCTACAAGGCATTTTAGTAATTGATTGTGTTGTGTTTTATATTTTCCCGTTATTTTGAAGAGAAGGGTAAAGACAAACCACACTAAACCAAGCATTTGTACTACATAACTAGTAACTATAAAGCTTCTTACCGAGCTTTGACAAAATGTGTGTATATATATATATATATATATATATATATATATATATATATAATATTGTAGCCTTATATTATCTTAAATATAGATTTCACTTAAGATGACACCACTGAAAGCACAATTTTTTTGTATAGCTACGAAGTCATGATGGTTGACAATTATTTATCATTTTTGTCAATAAACAGCTCATTCCCACTCTGACACTTTTGTTTATACACATATTAGGAAGTTAGATTATGTGCACCTTACTTCCTTCTTCGTCAATGAGCTTCAATGCATCCACAGCGTAGCAGGGAACACACAATATGCCAAATCATTTTAATTTTTATAATAAAAAAATAAGACTTATAAAGACAAAAAAAGAAAGGATATAGACAGATGAAAAAACTTAAATTATGCTAACCTGATAATTTTCTTTTCTTCAGATGGAAAGAGTCCACAGCTGCATTCATTACTTTTGGGGAATAAGAACCTAGCCACCAGGAGGAGGCAAAGACACCACAGCCAAAGGCTTAAATACTCCTCCCACGTCCCTCATCCCCCAGTCATTCTGCAGAGAAACAAGGGACAGTAGAAGAAATACCAGGGTGAAAAGGTGCCAGAAGAATAAAAAAATAAGAGATGCCCCACAGAAAAAAATACGGGTGGGGAGCAGTGGACTCTTTCCATCTGAAGATAAGAAAATTATCAGGTAAGCATAATTTAAGTTTTTCTTCATAAATGGAAAGAATCCACAGCTGCATTCATTACTTTTGGGAAAACAATACCCAAGCTATAGAGGACACTGAATGCAAAAATGGGAGGGTGCAATAGGCGTCCTATTCTGAGGGCACCAGGCCTGAAAAAACCACAACCCAAGCAAACCCTGCTTCGTCGGACCCAGGCAAAAAAACTAGAAGGAAAAGGCCCCAAGGACACTAAACCTCAGATAGTCCAAAAGCCTAACTAGCTAACACTCCTCCAGGAGAACCGTCGCCCAGCAGTTGGTCCCCACACAATCCTTACTAGTACAGTACCAAATTCCCCAAAAGGGAGAGGGACAAAGGTGAGCCAAAGGGGTACCCAAAAGGTACAGCAAGTTCCAATAAGGAAAAAACCCCTTCAAAAGAAGGCCAAGTCCACAGAGACCCGAATGGATCCTGAAAACAAGGGGAGACAACGCCCAACCCACAAGGAGCAACCAGGCATCATCAAGGAGATTCCCCGTATAGATGACAAACAAAGAGGTAGATTGTCTGAATTCCTTAATAGCCTGAAGATAGAACTTCAAGGCACGAACCACATCTAGATTGTGAAGAAAACATTCGCTGAAGGAGGATTAGGACACAAGGAAGGAACAACAATTTCTTGATTAATGTTACAATTCAACACCACCTTAGGGAGGAACCCTAGTTTAGTGCGTAAAACCGCCTTATCAGCATGAAAAAACAGATAAAGAGGTTCACATTGCAAAGCAGAAATCTCAGAAAGTCTGCGCTCAGAGGCAATAGCCAACAAAAAAAGAACCTTCCAAGATAACAATTTAATGTCAACAGCTCAAACGGAGTCTGCTGCAAAACAGAAGGAACAAGATTGAGGCTCCAAGGCGGAGCCCTAGATCTAAACACAGGTCTGATCCTAGCCAGAGCCTTAACAAAGGACTGCACATCCGGAAGCTCAGCCAATCTTTTGTACAGTAACACCGACAGGGCCTATATCTGTCCCTTCAGGGAACTAGCAGATAAACCCTTCTCCAGTCCATCCTGGAGAAAAGCTAAAATTCTGGCAACCTTAACCTTATGTCAGAAAAAGCCACGCTCTTCACACCAGTACAAGTAGGTCCTAAACACTTTATGGTAGATACGACGAGTAACTGGCTTACAAGCTTGAACCAGAGTGTCGAGAACACTCTCAGAAAACCCTCTCTTTGCTAAGACTAAGCGTTCAATCTCCACGCAGTCAGCCTCAGAGAATCTAGATTTTGATGAACAAAGGGACTCTGTATCAGCAGATCTCTGCGACAAGGTAACCTCCACTGAGGAGATGAGGACATCCCCACCAAATCAGCAAACCACATCCTTTGCAGCCACGACGGAACAATCAGAATCACTGATGCTCGCTCCTGCTTGATACGAGCCACCACACGAGGGAGAAACGGTAATGGAGGGAAAAGATATACGAGACTGAACCTCCATGGTACTGATAGGGCATCTATCAGTTCCGCCTGAGGATCTCTCGACCCATACCTGGGTAGCTTGGTATTGAGGCGAGATGCCATGAGATCCATCTCCGGCGTCCCCACTCGCTGCATATCTCTGCAAACAACTTGGGGTGATGAGACCATTCCCCTGAGTGAAAGGATTGCCTGCTGAGGAAGTCCGCTTCACAGTTATCCACACCCGGAATGTGGATAGCTGACAGCGTAAATTTGTAAATCTCTGCCCACTCAAGTATCTGAGATACTTCTCTCATCGCCAAGGAACTTATCGTTCCCCCTTGATGGTTGATATAGGCAACCAAGGTTATGTTGTCTGATTGGAATCTGATAAACTGGGACAAACCCAGAAAGGGCCAAGCCTGCAAGGCATTGAAGGTTGCATGGAGTTCCAAAATATTGATTGGAAGGGAGGACACCTCCTGAGTCCACAGACCTTGTGCCTTCTTAGCACCCCAAATGGCTCCCCAGCCAGAAAGGCTTGCATCTGTAGTCACAATCTCCTAGGACGGTCTCAAAAAGCACATGTCTTGGGACAGATGATCTGGACAAAGCCACCAGGAGAGAGAGTCTCTCGACAGGCTGTCCAGCACGATCTGTTGAGACAGATCTGAATGGTCACCGTTTCATTGTCTCAACATGCATAGTTGTAAGGGTCTGAGATGGAATCTGGCAAAAGGAATGATGTCCATGCAGGACACCATGAGTTCGATTACCTTTATACACTGAGCCACTGAGGGTCTTGAGGATGCCTGGAGGGCAAGACCTGCAGAAGTTAGCTTGCAACATCTCTGATCTTTGAGGAATATTCTCATGGATATGGAGTCTATTATAGTTCCCAGAAAATTCAACCGTGTACTTGGAGTAAGAGAACTCTTAGAAGATTGAGAAGGGACTCCGAATGTTCTTCCGCTAAACGAAAAGATGGTGTCTGTTCCATAATATCGTCCAGGTAAGGCGCTACTGCAATACCTTGTGTTCTGGTAACGGCTAGAAGAGCCCCCAGAACCTGTTTAAGTATCCTTGGAGCAGTAGCTAGGCCAAACGGAAGAGCTATGAACTGGAAGTGCTGGTCCAGAAAAGCAAACCTCAGGAACAGAAAATGTTCCCTGTGAATCTGGATGTGAATGTATGCATCCTTCAGGTCTATAGTGGTAATAAACTGTCCTTCCTGAACCAGAGGAAGGATTGACCATATTGTCTTCATCTTGAAAGAGGGAACACTCAGAAACTTGTTTAGGCACTTTAGGTCAAGAATGGACAAAAAGTTCCCTCCTTTTTTGGAACCACGAAAAGGTTTGAATAAAACCCCAAATCTCTTTCCTGCTGTAGGTAATGGGACAATTACTCCTAGAGAGGAGAGATCCCATACACAACCTAAGAAGGCAGTCCTCTTTTCTTGTAGACAGACTGGAGAGTAGGAATCTGCCCCTGGGCGGATGAGATTTGAATCCTATCCTGTATCCTTGAGATACAACCTCCAGGACCCAAGGGTCCTGTACCCTGAAACCAAGTGTCTGAAAAAAGATAGAGAGTCTGCCCCCTATTCGATCCGATCCCAGATCGGGAGCCGCCCCTTAATGCCGATTTGTTCTCGGCGGGCTTCTTAGTCTGTTTGGATATATTCCAGGAGTGAGCCGGCTTCTAAGTACTCTTGGGCTGCTCAGACTTAGAAGAGGACTGCTGTTGTTGTGACTTGTCAGCACGAAAGGAATGAGTCAGGGAATCATTTTTTAAAAGAAGACGAGGGGGAAAAAGAAGTTCCTACTCTTAGGCTCTTCAAAGAGTGTAGCCTCTGGAACCTCTAGTGTAAACAGGATTAAAAAATGCAGATGCTCAATTTTAAATCTAAAGGGCGGTTCCTCCGCTGAAGGAGGGTTAGAAACTGAAGTCTCCAACTCAGAAAGTTCACCCTCTGAAGCTACAGAGGTAAACACATCCTTGGATAGCTGGGATATAGTAGCTAAATCCGACAAATATTTAGATGACACTAGGTCAGGAGAACTATGTTTAACCTTTCTCTTGTGTTTGTTAAAGGGAGGGTAAGGCATTCAGGGCCGCAGACACCGCCGATTGTAACTGCTTGGTAAAGTCTGCTGGATAAAAAGCCCTCTCCAGATGGAGGATTAGTTGAGCCGTGGGGAACTGCATGTGGAGCGGATAATGTAGAAAGGGTAGTCATTTTTTGGGACCCAGATTCCTGAGAAGTAGACAGCTCAGAAGAGCTAATAGTGCTATGAGTATTAGCAGGCTTGTCTTCCTTCTTAGACTTTAGAACAGCGTTTAAGCAAATGGAACAAAATTGAGCAGGCGGGCAAACCACAGATTCTTAACAAAATAAACAGGAATTATTAATCAGTACAGAAGGAGCGGAACCTTCTAATGTAGTATCAGAGTCCTCCATTTTTATATACCCACAGAAGGACAAGCAAAAAGGAACACTTTTATTTAAAAAACGGCACCTTAATACTCCCAATGGCTGGGGCACTCACCACCTCCTAGACCCAGACAGCTAACAGTGAAAAACGCTCTCCTCAGAAATTATGTCTGCAGCAGGATCTTAGGAAATTAAAGAGACCGCACCCAGTCACGTAGTGCATAAGACAGGACTTCCCCTGCTATGAAAAAGGGTGACATAACATAAAAGTCCAGTCCTTTCTTGAAGGGAACATACCCATTACAGGACTATCCAAATCTTCTGACACTTCTCTGCCACCTCTTGTAGTGACAAAAGGCAATGAAAGACTGGAGGATAGGGGAAGTGGGAGGGATATTTAAGCCTTTGGCTAGGTTAGCTTTGCCTCCTCCTGGTGGCCAGGTGTTGTATTTCCCAACAGTAAGGAATTAAGTTGTGGACTCTTCCTGCCTTATGGAAGGAAACATCAAATGTATAGAACTTTGTGAATGTGTGTAATGAAGACTAAGTTGCATCCTTGGAAATCTGTTCAACTGAGGCCTCATTCTTGAAGGCCCAAGTGGCAGACAGTGCACAAGTGGAATGTGCTGTGATTATTGAAGGGGGCTCCTGACCCGCTTCCTTGTATGCCATGTGAATCAGACTTCTGAACCTAAAGGAAATAGTGACAGCTGAGGGCCTGCTCCCCCTTGCGCTTTCCAGCATACAGGATAAATAAGGAAGAAGATTGACAAAACTCCTTAGTAGCGCAAAGGTAGAACTTCAGCACTCTGACCAAATCCAAATTATGTTAAAATCTCTCCTTGGAGGATGACGGATTGGGACAGAGTGAAGGAACCACAATCCCCTGGTTGATGTTGCGAGTATTTACTACCTTCGGTAGAAAGCCTAGTTGAGTCCTCAACACAGCCTTATCCTGATGGATCACCAGATACGGAAGATCAAACATCAAATCAGAAAGCTCTGAAACTCTGTGAGCAGAGTAAATAGCCAATAAGAAAACCACTTTCCAAGTGATTCATTTAATATCAACAGCATTCAGATTCTCAACTGGAGCCCAATGAAGAATCTTAAAAACTAAATTTAGGCTCCATGGCAGAACAATTGGCTTGAAAACAGGTCTAATTCTAACCAGAGTCTGAACAAACTCTTGAACATCTGGCAAACTGGCCAACTTCTGTTGAAACAGAACAAAAAGGGCAGAGATCTGACCCTTGATAGAATTTGAGAAATTGAAGGATACGCAGAGTCTTTACTCTACGCCAAGAGAAACCTAGCTGGTCACACCGGTAAAGAGAAGTCCTCCAGACCTTGTAGTAAATGTGTCTGGTGCCTGGATAAGAGTATCAATCACACTGTTATAGGTGCAATTAAGATTGTAGTAACAATCAACGTCTCCGCCCCCCACTGCGACATGTACCAAGTAAAGGCATGTGATCTGTTGAAATGACATTACTACCAACAAACAGTGGGAAAGCCGCAGTGGGGGACGGAGACGCTGATTCCCGTCGTAAGCAGCGCTTTCGTGCCATCTCCACTGCATAACAGTCCTGTGGGAGAGCGGTAGCAACACGTCTCAGCCGGACCCGAGGGGTCGATAAGATGCCCTAAACAGGGCCTAAAAGAGGGACTGTTCAGTGCATTGGGACCCAGATACCCCGCTGTGAGGTTCATGATTGATTATTACACACAACATATAATGGACGACTCTTTTCTAATAGTGTCTTGAGGAATCTTCCTTGGTAAATTCCATTGGCAACAGTAAATGAATTGTTTGCAAAATAATCAGTGTAAATCCTCTGGCACAACTATGTAATGCTGCCTAACTTATGTCCTGATGTCTTACTCAGAAGGCCCAAGCGGACAGACCGCGAAGGAGCTCCTGCGTGCCCTGTTTCCAGCAGGTCCTACTGCGGCTGCTCAAGCTTCGGCTGATGCAGACATCCCTATCCAACAGCCTGTTAATGCGACTTCAGTTGCCCCAGAGCGCTGTGCAGAGAGTAGTCTGACCCCGGGTGGGGTGGGCCTTTTACCCAATGACCTCACGGCCTGTATACAAGCTGCTGTGCCTGCTGTCCTGAGTGCTAGACATTGCTTTCCAGTACAGAGCCCAGGTGCGTTGGCGGAGGCCACGACTGACAGTTATGGGCAACCTTCTGAGGACGAACCCTTAGATAGCTCAGAAGTTACCCCACTAAACGGCTGGCAGGCCAGGCCAGCACAGTATTAAAATAAGTAACCAGAGAACCGGTAATGATGAAGCAAAGGTAGGGGAAGTGGGAAGGATATTTATAGTCTTGTTTGGGTGACTTTGCCTCCTCCTGGTGGCCAGGTAGAGTAATTACCATAGGTTAAAAATGTTCTTCTGGACTCTCACTGCCAATAGAAGGAAAATAAGATAATAGAAGTAAATATGAAGTTGTTAAAAATCGTACGCTCAATCTGAAGCATGAAAAAACATTTGTGGTTTTATGTCCTGTAAGCACCCATTTTAGGAAATTACATGATTCTCATGCAAATCTCCAAACTACAATTGGTGTATCTACTCTTAACAAAGAATTTCACAATGCAATATCCTATTTATAAGCTAGAAGATTAGATTTTTCCAATATGTGCAGTAATTAGTAAAGTTAGTGGAGACCCCATAAATATTACTGGTGCAAATGCAAACAACCCAAAAATGGCTACAGACCATTTTTCTGCATCAAATCATTCAATAATAAGAGTGATTCAGTCATTACATTCATCTATATATTATCATATGCATCTACTCATCTAAAAATGATGAAACAGGTTAGATTGCAATCAAGTGAAAGACCTAATACTACCAATGACTTTTTGTATTATCTTATATATATGTAGGATTCTATCAGCCAATCGGAATTAAGGTAGGAATATTCTGATTGGCTGATGGAATCAGCCAATCAGAATCAAGTTCAATCCGATTGGCTGATCCAATCAGCCAATCAGATTGAGCTTGCATTCTATTGGCTGTTCCGATCAGCCAATAGAATGCGAGCTCAATCTGATTGGCTGATTGGATCAGCCAATCGGATTGAACTTGATTCTGATTGGCTGATTCCATCAGCCAATCAGAATATTCCTACCTTAATTCCGATTGGCTGATAGAATCCTATCAGCCAATCGGAATTCGAGGGACGCCATCATTTAAAGGAACCGTCATTCGGCGAGTAGGCGTCGGTTGAAGAGGTTGGATCCGCGTCAGTTGGAAAGAAGATGGCTCCGCTCCGCTCCAGAAGAAAGAAGATTGAAGATGCGGCTTGATAGAAGACTTCATCCCGATGATGGACTTCCGATTTCAGCTGATGATGGATTTCTTCAGCCGCCGCTTGGATCCAGACTTCAGCCCGAGGATGGACGTCACTCTTCAGCCCCCCGCTTGGGCTTGGATCAAGACATCGGAGGCTCTTCTGGACAGATCGGGACCCGGTGAGGTGAAGATAAGGTAGGAAGATCTTCAGGGGCTTAGTGTTAGGTTTATTTAAGGGGGGTTTGGGTTAGATTAGGGGTATGTGGGTGGTGGGCTGTAATGTTGGGGGGGGGGTATTGTATGTTTTTTTTTACAGGCAAAAGAGCTGAATTCTTTGGGGCATGCCCCGCAAAGGGCCCTGTTCAGGGCTGGTAAGGTAAAAGAGCTTTGAACTTTTTTAATTTAGAATAGGGTAGGGCATTTTTTATTTTGGGGGGCTTTGTTATTTTATTAGGGGGCTTAGAGTAGGTGTAATTAGTTTAAAATTGTTGTAATATTTTTCTAATGTTTGTAAATATTTTTTTATTTTTTGTAACTTAGTTCTTTTTTATTTTTCGTACTTTAGTTAGTTTATTTCATTGTATTTATTTGTAGATATTTTATTTAAATAATTTATTGATAGTGTAGTGTTAGGTTTAATTGTAGATAATTGTAGATATTGTATTTAATTAATTTATTGATAGTGTAGTGTTAGGTTTAATTGTAGATAATTGTAGGTATTGTATTTAATTAATTTATTGATAGTGTAGTGTTAGGTTTAATTGTAACTTAGGTTAGGATTTATTTTACAGGTAATTTTGTAATTATTTTAACTATTTTAGCTATTAAATAGTTCTTAACTATTTAATAGCTATTGTACCTGGTTAAAATAAATACAAAGTTGCCTGTAAAATAAATAATCCTAAAATAGCTATAATATAATTATAATTTATATTGTAGCTATATTAGGATTTATTTTACAGGTAAGTATTTAGATTTAAATAGGAATAATTTATTTAATAAGAGTTAATTTATTTCGTTAGAATAAAATTATATTTAATTTAGGGGGGTGTTAGGGTTAGGGTTAAAATTAGCTTTAGGGGTTAAAAATTTTATTAGAGTAGCCGTGAGCTCCGATCGGCAGATTAGGGGTTAATACTTGAAGTTAGGTGTCGGCGATGTTAGGGAGGGCAGATTAGGGGTTAATACTATTTATTATAGGGTTATTGAGGCGGGAGTGAGGCGGATTAGGGGTTAATAACTTTATTATAATAGCGGTGCGGTCCACTCGGCAGATTAGGGGTTAATAAGTGTAGGCAGGTGGAGGCGACGTTGTGGGGGGCAGATTAGGGGTTAATAAATATAATATAGGGGTCGGCGGTGTTAGGGGCAGCAGATTAGGGGTACATAGCTATAATGTAGCTGGCGGCGGCGTGCGGACGGCAGATTAGGGGTTAATAAGTGTAGGCAGGTGGAGGCGATGTTGTGGGGGGCAGATTAGGGGTTAATAAATATAATATAGGGGTCGGCGGTGTTAGGGGCAGCAGATTAGGGGTACATAGGGATAACGTAGTTGGCAGCAGTGTACGGAGCGGAAGATTAGGGGTTAAAATTTTTTTATCGAGTGGCGGCGATGTGGGGGGGCCTCGGTTTAGGGGTACATAGGTAGTTTATGGGTGGTAGTGTACTTTAGAGCACAGTAGTTAAGAGCTTTATAAACCGGCTGGAGTTTTGTCGTTAGATTTCTAATGCTCACTTCAGCCACGACTCTAAATACCGGCGTTAGAAAGATCCCATTGAAAAGATAGGATACGCAATTGACGTAAGGGGATCTGCGGTATGGAAAAGTCACGGCTGCAAAGTGAGCGTTAGACCCTTTCCTGACTGACTCCAAATACCGGCGGTAGCCTAAAACCAGCGTTAGGAGCCTCTAACGCTGGTTTTCACGGCTACCGCCCAACTCTAAATCTAGGCCTAGGTAAACATTCACAGTGCACGTGGAAAAAGTATGTGAACCCTTGGATTTAATAACTGGTTGAACCTCCTTTGGCAGCAATAACTTCAACCAAACGTTTCCTGTAGTTGCAGATCAGACGTGCACAACGGTCAGGAGTAATTCTTGACCATTCCTCTTTACAGAACTGTTTCAGTTCAGCAATATTCTGTGTGTGAATCGCTTTCTTGAGGTCATGCCACAGCATCTCAATCGGGTTGAGGTCAGGACTCTGACTGGGCCACTTCAGAAGGCGCATTTTCTTCTGTTTAAGCCATTCTGTTGTTGATTTACTTCTATGCTTTGGGTCATTGTCCTGTTGTAACACCCATCTTCTGTTGATCTTCAGCTGGTAGACAGATGGCCTTAAATTCTCCTGCAAAATGTCTTGATAAACTTGGGAATTCATTTTTCCTTCGATGATAGCAATCCGTCCAGGCCCTGACGCAGCAAAGCAGCCCCAAACCATGATGCCCCCACCACCATACTTCACAGTTGGGATGAGGTTTTGATGTTGGTGTGCTGTGCCTCTTTTTCGCCACACATAGTGTTGTGTGTTTCTTCCAAACAACTCAACTGCTCGTTTTTAGTATTGTTCACTCCACATTATACCAACATCTGTATAGTATATGTTAAGAGTTATAAGATTAGTAACGTATAAAAAAGTTACTTTTTGTTCTCTGTTATATATAGCGCAATCCCTATATCTCTTGTGTTATCCAAAAATTTGCTTTTAAATCTCACTTTGATGACGTTTTCCCTGTAAAATGGTTTTATGACTGACTTTCCTACATAAATATCAGGGTTTGTGAAGAGCAGAAAAAAAGTTTACTATTACAGGAGACACAGAAGGAAATGGCTACAAAATGGAATCTCTGGGCATTTTCTGTTACTCATTGTTTCTCAACCGCGGTCCTCAAGTACCCCCAACAAGCCAGGTTTTCATTATAGCTGAACCAGTGAACAGGTGAAATATATCTTAACACTCTTTGGTTCCCCCCACTGACGGCTGGACGATTGGAGTACTTTCTGTTTTTAGGCATTGTGTACCTAAGCCCACAAAGTTTGCTGACTGCTGTGCATGGCTGGTTGAAGCCTTCATAGCGGTGCCGAGGGTCCCTGGGGACACAGTGTGCAGACTGCTGTTGAAGGTCAGCCTGCCCATATGCACCTACAATCCATAAGGTGCCACCGATCTTGTGAGTAGTATTCAATCTCTACTTGTTGATTATATCTCACAACCAGGTTTCACTTTGAGGCGCCCTTTGTTTTGTTTATATATCAAGTTCTGAATCACCATCCCACCGTGGGACACAAGAGAAGCTTGCAGAATTTACCTGCCACTACAATCTCAATTACCCATCGGACATTGTCCTTGCAATATTAACATTTTATTGTTATTTTCACTTTTATTTTGACTTTTATTATCTCTTTTTATCTCCTTATATTTTGGAGATTTTGTTTGTGTTATAGATATCTCATCAATTCGAGCAAAGTGTTTTTTTACCATTTGTATTGGTTGCACACATATATATCTTCATACCTCTTTGTGTTGTTATCTCACTTTTCAGATACCCCTAGTTGGTTATCTTTCTATGTATTATAATAAATAAATATATAAGCTCTCCTGGAGGAGGATGATGTGAATACGGACATTCTTGTATACACAGATGAGGATGCCAATAGAATCCGGATTACAGCGGACCTGAGTGAGTTGAGAGGGGATACCCCTATTCATGTGTATCATAAACTTCTTAATTTGAGGAAAAGGGAGATCGACTTTCATCTACATGCAGTGTACCTATCCAACTATCATAGGGGTAAACAGATTCCCAGGGGCTTTAGAGTCAAGAATGTTCCCACTATTGGACGTTCCAATCCCGAGTTTTGTCGCAAATGGTGCTCAATACTCAATAAATGCTCGTATGATCTAATTCTAATAGTTATTGAGGAGGTAACTAGATTAGAGAATAAAATGAAAGTGGAAATTGAGATTATTAAATCACATAGTTATGAGACTATGATTTGCAACAAGACTCAGGATTGGGTCACCAAATTGGATGCCCAGGTCAGGAAATATAAAAATGATCTTATATCCTTTAAGAACAGGAAATTAACATCAGTAGAGAGTAATTAGAGGGAGAAGCGGATTTACAGATGGTTATATGGCAAGGATCATGATGCACCCAGAGCTAGACGCAGGTACACTAAATCAAAAAATGTTTTTGGTACTATTGACACCAGTGGTGGGGACTCCTCTGAAGGGGATGTAACTGATGGTTTTGACACAACACAAGCCCCTAAGTCTAATGAGGCTTCTTTTTTTGGTGTTGTGACCAGAGCAGCCGCGAAAACCACCACTGATGCCAAATGTGGCAAAAGAGACAAAAGACCCCACAGCAGACGGGGGGATACAGCAAGAAAACAAAACCCCAAGAAAAAATAGACATTGTGTTTAACCTCAGTGACAGATGTCTGACTGATGTGGAACACAAGGTGTTGAATCGTGGCTTGTCCTTTATACTTACTCCCAACAATGATAAGTTTCATAAGATTGTGGATACACATAATCTTCAGAGAAAGTTGAAACTTAAAGACTTCTTTAAAGATAAGGATCAAACCACGATTACTGAACACACATTTAGACCAAAATCTACATTTGAACCTACAACTACACATCCCTCCATTAAGGGGTACACACGTATGGTATGTCATGACCTTGATAATATACAGAAAGGGAGGAGTTATCCTAATCTATCACCACAGAAATTTAAAGCGATTAAGGGGCTTAGTGATGATCAATCCATCATCATACGTCCGGCGGACAAAGGGGGTGGGATTGTCATTATGAATTATGACGATTACCGCCAGGAGGCCATACGCCAGCTTGCTGATGAGAAGGTTTATATACGCCTAAGAGGTAACCCCACAACAGCTTTTAAGAGACAGGTAGATCAGTCCCTGAGGTCTGCAGTGGAAGCATGTATTTTGAATGACAATGAATTTGCCTTTCTTACAGTTGACTTTCCAATAATACCAGTCCTGTATTTGTTGCCAAAAGTCCATAAAACATTGGTCAAACCCCCTGGCAGACCTATTGTATCTGCCAGGGGTTCTTTATTTTAAAACATCGCTAAGTATATTGACCACCACTTACAACTAGTGGTTAAAGACACATATGCTTATTTACAGGACTCACCTAGTCTTATTAAATTTTTTACTTCATTTAACCTTTTACAAGTTGGTGACATTCTGGCCACCATGGACGTTGACAGTCTGTACACCTCCATTCCTCATGTTGGGGGTGTGCAGGCTGTCAGGTCCATGGTGGTGGGATCTCGCCAATACGATGGTCCTCCTATTAGATTTCTATTGGAACTCTTACAGATTTGTTTAGAGAAAAATTATTTTAAATTTGAAAGGGACTTATGTCTGTAGATCTCAGGGACCGCTATGGGGTCAAATATGGCACCTACATATGCCAACCTCTACATGTCCTGGTATGAGCAATTTGTCATGCGGCCCCAGGACATGGTGGAGGTGGTATACTACACCAGATATATAGATGACGTCTTTCTTATCTGGCGTGGTACTACTGAGAGCCTCACAGCTTGGGTAAATGGATTAAACAATCTGACCTCCCCTATTAAATTTAAATTAGAATTTGATGCTAAGGTGGTCCATTTTTTGGACCTCAACATCTTTAAGGTTGTAGATGATGGGGTATGTAGGTTTGGCACGTCCTTGAACACCAAGCCTACAGACCGAAACTCCCTATTGAAAGCACACAGCTGTCACCCTATACATAAAAAGAGGGGAATAGTTGCCTCTCAGCTCACTCAGGTTCTACGTAATAATACAGAGGTGCTCAATAGAGAGATACAATTAAAGGAAATGTCTGACAAACTGGTGGCACAAGGCTATGACCAGGAGATGGTAAGAGATGTCAAAGAAAAAGTGACAACACGGTTCCATGGTACAACAGCCATTAAAAAGGATACTATCAGTACAGATGAACATATTAACTTCATCACCGCATTTGATCCTATGCATCAAGATGTTAAGAACGCTATTTCTAAACACTGGGATCTAATCAACATGGATAAATCTCTGCCATTTTTCCACAAACAACCCCCAAGGGTAGTATACCGCTGCGTGAAAAATCTGCGAGATTTATTGGGGAAGACTGACCCCATTAGGTGTTATGAGACAAATACCTGGCTGAAGTCTAGCAAAAAGGGTTGCTTTAAATGTGGGGACTGTGTGACATGTGATAGCATGCTGAAAGGTGACACGTTCCAACACCCACACACCAACAAACGCTATAAGATCAATTATAGACTTTCATGCATGAGTACCTATGTGAATTACATGTTGATTTGCCCATGCTCCCTTGTGTATATAGGCAAAACGGTCACTACGTTCCAGGAACGCATGGCAAATCATCGCTGTGCGATCAGAGAAGCCCTGAAAAAAGGGGACTCTGACCAGCCAGTAGCTCGCCATTTTGCCCAATGTAAGCATAGTGTCTCAAGCCTTAGAACTATGCTCATTGACCAGGTGCCACAACTAACAAGGGGAGGCAATAGGGGCAATCGGCTCCTTAGACTTGAGGCCAGATGGATATACACACTGGACACTAACACTTAAGGGGTTGAACACCATGCTGGATCTTTCACCATTTTACATGGATTCTTAGGTTTCCTGATTACATCTCCATTAGCCTTATTCCATCTCTAATGACTCTAAACTATGATCATGGATTTTATATGACATTGATTTTATATGTTATTGATTTACTAACTATATGCCTCCTCTCTCTTATTGAAACCCCCGGTATCTGACTTTCTGCCATACTCTAAGATTTATGAAGGATTGTGACATAGACAGTAAGGTGACAATTCACAGTATTTGGTATATAATATTGTTAAAAAAACATAATTTATGCTTACCTGATAAATTTATTTCTCTTGTAGTGTATCCAGTCCACGGATCATCCATTACTTGTGGGATATTCTCCTTCCCAACAGGAAGTTGCAAGAGGATCACCCACAGCAGAGCTGCTATATAGCTCCTCCCCTAACTGCCATATCCAGTCATTCGACCGAAACAAACAGAGAAAGGAGAAACCATAGGGTGCAGTGGTGACTGTAGTTTAATTAAAATTTAGACCTGCCTTAAAATGACAGGGCGGGCCGTGGACTGGATACACTACAAGAGAAATAAATTTATCAGGTAAGCATAAATTATGTTTTCTCTTGTTAAGTGTATCCAGTCCACGGATCATCCATTACTTGTGGGATACCAATACCAAAGCTAAAGTACACGGATGATGGGAGGGACAAGGCAGGGATTAAGCGGAAGGAACCACTGCCTGAAGAACCTTTCTCCCAAAAACAGCCTCCGAAGAAGCAAAAGTATCAAATTTGTAAAATTTGGAAAAGGTGTGAAGCGAAGACCAAGTCGCGGCCTTGCAAATCTGTTCAACAGAGGCCTCATTTTTAAAGGCCCAGGTGGAAGCCACAGCTCTAGTAGAATGAGCTGTAATCCTTTCAGGGGGCTGCTGTCCAGCAGTCCCATAGGCTAGGCGTATTATGCTCCGAAGCCAAAAGGAAAGAGAGGTTGCTGAAGCTTTTTGACCTCTCCTCTGTCCAGAGTAAACGACAAACAGGGTAGATGTTTGACGAAAATCTTTAGTAGCTTGTAAGTAAAACTTCAAGGCACGGACTACGTCCAGATTATGTAAAAGACGTTCCTTCTTTGAAGAAGGATTAGGACACAATGATGGAACAACAATCTCTTGATTGATATTCTTGTTAGAAACCACCTTAGGTAAAAACCCAGGTTTGGTCCGCAGAACTACCTTATCTGAATGAAAAATCAGATAAGGAGAATCACATTGTAAGGCAGATAACTCAGAGACTCTCCGAGCCGAAGAAATAGGCATCAAAAAAAGAACTTTCCAGGATAAAAGTTTAATATCAATGGAATGAAGGGGTTCAAACGGAACTCCTTGAAGAACTTTAAGAACCAAGTTTAAGCTCCACGGGGGAGCAACAGGTTTAAACACAGGCTTAATTCTAACCAAAGCCTGACAAAATGCCTGGACGTCTGGAACCTCTGCCAGACGCTTGTGCAAAAGAATAGACAGAGCAGAAATCTGTCCCTTTAAGGAACTAGCTGAGAATCCTTTGTCCAAACACTCTTGGAGAAAGGACAATATCCTAGGAATCCTAACCTTACTCCATGAGTAATTCTTGGATTCACACCAATAAAGATATTTACGCCATATCTTGTGGTAGATTTTCCTGGTGACAGGCTTTCGTGCCTGTATTAAGGTATCAATGACTGACTCGGAGAAGCCACGCTTTGATAGAATCAAGCGTTCAATCTCCATGCAGTCAGTCTCAGAGAAATTAGATTTGGATGATTGAAAGGACCTTGTATTAGAAGGTCTTGTCTCAGAGGCAGAGTCCATGGTGGAAAGGATGACATGTCCACTAGGTCTGCATACCAGGTCCTGCGTGGCCACGCAGGCGCTATCAGAATCACCGATGCTCTCTCCTGTTTGATCTTGGCAATCAGTCGAGGGAGCAGAGGAAACGGTGGAAACACATAAGCCAGGTTGAAGAACCAAGGCGCTGCTAGAGCATCTATCAGCATCGCTTCTGGGTCCCTGGACCTGGATCCGTAACAAGAAAGCTTGGCGTTCTGGTGAGACGCCATGAGATCCAACTCTGGTTTGCCCCAACGATGAATCAATTGAGCAAACACCTCCGGATGGAGTTCCCACTCCCCCGGATGAAAAGTCTGACGACTTAGAAAATCCGCCTCCCAGTTCTCTACGCCTGGGATATGGATCGCTGACAGGTGGCAAGAGTGAGTCTCTGCCCAGCGAATTATCTTTGAGACTTCTAACATCGCTAGGGAACTCCTGGTTCCCCCTTGATGGTTGATGTAAGCCACAGTCGTGATGTTGTCCGACTGAAATCTGATGAACCTCAGTGTTGCTAACTGAGGCCAAGCCAGAAGAGCATTGAATATTGCTCTTAACTCCAGAATATTTATTGGGAGGAGTTTCTCCTACTGAGTCCACGATCCCTGAGCCTTCAGGGAGTTCCAGACTGCACCCCAACCTAGAAGGCTGGCATCTGTTGTTACAATCGTCCAATCTGGCCTGCGAAAGGACATACCCTTGGACAGATGGACCCGAGATAGCCACCAGAGAAGAGAATCTCTGGTCTCTTGATCCAGATTTAGTAGAGGGGACAAATCTGAGTAATCCCCATTCCACTGACTTAGCATGCATAATTGCAGCGGTCTGAGATGCAGGCGCGCAAATGGCACTATGTCCATTGCCGCTACCATTAAGCCGATTACTTCCATGCACTGAGCCACTGACGGGCGTGGAATGGAATGAAGGACACGGCAAGCATTTAGAAGTTTTGATAACCTGGACTCCGTCAGGTAAATTTTCATCTCTACAGAATCTATAAGAGTCCCTAGGAAGGAGACTCTTGTGAGTGGGGATAGAGAACTCTTTTCCTCGTTCACTTTCCACCCATGCGACCTCAGAAATGCCAGAACTATCTCTGTATGAGACTTGGCAATTTGAAAGCTTGACGCCTGTATCAGGATGTTGTCTAGATAAGGAGCCACCGCTATGCCTCGCGGTCTCAGAACCGCCAGAAGTGAACCCAGAACCTTTGTAAAAATTCTCGGGGCTGTAGCCAACAAGAAGGGAAGAGCTACAAATTGGTAATGCCTGTCTAGAAAGGCAAACCTTAGGAACCGATGATGATCTTTGTGAATCGGTATGTGAAGGTAGGCATCCTTTAAGTCCACTGTGGTCATGTACTGACCCTCTTGGATCATGGGTAGGATGGTCCGAATAGTTTCCATTTTGAATTATGGAACTCTGAGGAATTTGTTTAAGCTCTTTAGATCCAAAATTGGTCTGAAGGTTCCCTCTTTCTTGGGAACCACAAACAGATTTGAATAAAAACCCTGTCCTTGTTCCGTCCGCGGAACTGGATGGATCACTCCCATTACTAGGAGGTCTTGCACACAGCTTAGGAATGCCTCTTTCTTTATCTGGTTTACTGATAACCTTGAAAGATGAAATCTCCCTTGTGGAGGAGAAGCTTTGAAGTCCAGAAGATATCCCTGAGATATGATCTCCAACGCCAAGGGATCCTGAACATCTCTTGCCCACGCCTGGGCGAAGAGAGAAAGTCTGCCCCCTACTAGATCCGTTTCCGGATAGGGGGTCGTTCCTTCATGCTGTCTTGGGGGCAGCAGCAGGCTTTCTGGCCTGCTTGCCCTTGTTCCAGGACTGGTTAGGTTTCTAGGCCTGTCTGGAATGAGCAACAGTTCCCTCTTGTTTTGAAGTGGAGGAAGTTGATGCTGCTCCTGCCTTGAAATTTCGAAAGGCACGAAAAACAGAATTTATGCTTACCTGATAAATTACTTTCTCCAACGGTGTGTCCGGTCCACGGCGTCATCCTTACTTGTGGGATATTCTCTTCCCCAACAGGACATGGCAAAGAGTCCCAGCAAAGCTGGTCACATGATCCCTCCTAGGCTCCGCCCACCCCAGTCATTCGACCGACGGACAGGAGGAAATATATATAGGAGAAACCATATGATACCGTGGTGACTGTAGTTAGAGAAAATAATTAATCAGACCTGATTAAAAAACCAGGGCGGGCCGTGGACCGGACACACCGTTGGAGAAAGTAATTTATCAGGTAAGCATAAATTCTGTTTTCTCCAACATTGGTGTGTCCGGTCCACGGCGTCATCCTTACTTGTGGGAACCAATACCAAAGCTTTAGGACACGGATGAAGGGAGGGAGCAAATCAGGTCACCTAAATGGAAGGCACCACGGCTTGCAAAACCTTTCTCCCAAAAATAGCCTCCGAAGAAGCAAAAGTATCAAATTTGTAAAATTTGGCAAAAGTGTGCAGTGAAGACCAAGTCGCTGCCTTACATATCTGGTCAACAGAAGCCTCGTTCTTGAAGGCCCATGTGGAAGCCACAGCCCTAGTGGAGTGAGCTGTGATTCTTTCAGGAGGCTGCCGTCCGGCAGTCTCATAAGCCAATCGGATAATGCTTTTAAGCCAAAAGGAAAGAGAGGTAGAAGTCGCTTTTTGACCTCTCCTTTTACCAGAATAAACAACAAACAAGGAAGATGTTTGTCTGAAATCTTTAGTAGCCTCTAAATAGAATTTTAGAGCATGGACTACGTCCAAATTGTGTAGCAAACGTTCCTTCTTTGAAACTGGATTCGGACACAAAGAAGGTACAACTATCTCCTGGTTAATATTTTTGTTGGAAACAACTTTCGGAAGAAAACCAGGCTTAGTACGCAAAACCACCTTATCTGCATGGAACACCAGATAGGGCGGAGAACACTGCAGAGCAGATAACTCTGAAACTCTTCTAGCAGAAGAAATTGCAACCAAAAACAAAACTTTCCAAGATAATAACTTAATATCTACGGAATGTAAGGGTTCAAACGGAACCCCTTGAAGAACTGAAAGAACTAGATTTAGACTCCAGGGAGGAGTCAAAGGTCTGTAAACAGGCTTGATCCTAACCAGAGCCTGAACAAATGCTTGAACATCTGGCACAGCTGCCAGTCTTTTGTGAAGTAAAACAGATAAAGCAGAGATCTGTCCCTTCAGAGAACTTGCAGATAATCCTTTCTCCAAACCTTCTTGTAGAAAGGATAGAATCTTAGGAATTTTTATCTTGTTCCATGGGAATCCTTTAGATTCACACCAACAGATATATTTTTTCCATATTTTATGGTAAATTTTTCTAGTTACAGGCTTTCTAGCCTGAATCAGAGTATCTATTACAGAATCTGAAAACCCACGCTTTGATAAAATCAAGCGTTCAATCTCCAAGCCGTCAGCTGGAGGGAAACCAGATTCGGATGTTCGAATGGACCCTGAACAAGAAGGTCCTGTCTCAAAGGTAGCTTCCATGGTGGAGCCGATGACATATTCACCAGGTCTGCATACCAAGTCCTGCGTGGCCACGCAGGAGCTATCAAGATCACCGAGGCCCTCTCTTGATTGATCCTGGCTACCAGCCTGGGGATGAGAGGAAACGGTGGGAATACATAAGCTAGGTTGAAGGTCCAAGGTGCTACTAGTGCATCTACTAGGGTCGCCTTGGGATCCCTGGATCTGGACCCGTAGCAAGGAACCTTGAAGTTCTGACGAGACGCCATCAGATCCATGTCTGGAATGCCCCATAATTGAGTTATTTGGGCAAAGATTTCCGGATGGAGTTCCCACTCCCCTGGATGGAATGTCTGACGACTCAGAAAATCCGCTTCCCAATTTTCCACTCCTGGGATGTGGATCGCAGACAAGTGGCAGGAGTGATCCTGCGCCCATTGAATTATCTTGGTCACTTCTTTCATAGCCAGGGAAGTCCTTGTTCCCCCCTGATGATTGATATATGCAACGGTCGTCATGTTGTCTGACTGAAACCTTATGAATTTGGCCTTTGCTAGTTGAGGCCAAGCTCTGAGAGCATTGAATATCGCTCTCAGTTCCAGAATGTTTATCGGGAGAAGAGACTCTTCCCGAGACCATAGACCCTGAGCTTTCAGGGATTCCCAGACCGCGCCCCAGCCCACTAGGCTGGCGTCGGTCGTGACAATGACCCACTCTGGTCTGCGGAAGCTCATTCCCTGTGACAGATTGTCCAGGGTCAGCCACCAACGGAGTGAATCTCTGGTCTTTTGATCTACTTGAATCGTCGGAGACAAGTCTGTATAATCCCCATTCCACTGTCTGAGCATGCACAGTTGTAATGGTCTTAGATGAATTCGTGCAAAAGGAACTATGTCCATTGTTGCAACCATCAATCCTATTACTTCCATGCACTGCGCTATGGAAGGACGAGGAACAGAATGAAGTACTTGACAAGAGCTTAGAAGTTTTGATTTTCTGACCTCTGTCAGAAAAATCCTCATTTCTAAGGAATCTATTATTGTTCCCAAGAAGGGAACTCTTGTTGACGGGGACAGAGAACTTTTTTCTTTGTTCACCTTCCATCCGTGAGATCTGAGAAAGGCTAGGACGATGTCCGTATGAGCCTTTGCTTTTGACAGGGACGACGCTTGAATCAGGATGTCGTCCAAGTAAGGTACTACTGCAATGCCCCTTGGTCTTAGAACCGCTAGAAGGGACCCTAGTACCTTTGTGAAAATCCTTGGAGCAGTGGCTAATCCAAATGGAAGTGCCATAAACTGGTAATGCTTGTCCAGAAAAGCGAACCTTAGGAACTGATGATGTTCCTTGTGGATAGGAATATGTAGGTACGCATCCTTTAAATCCACGGTAGTCATAAATTGATTTTCCTGGATAGTAGGTAGGATCGTTCGAATAGTTTCCATTTTGAACGATGGTACCCTGAGAAATTTGTTTAGGATCTTTAGATCCAAAATTGGTCTGAATGTTCCCTCTTTTTTTTTGGGAACTATGAACAGATTGGAATAAAATCCCATTCCTTGTTCTCTTATTGGAACTGGATGTATCACTCCCATCTTTAACAGGTCTTCTACACAATGTAAGAATGCCTGTCTCTTTATTTGGTTTGAAGATAATTGAGACCTGTGGAACCTTCCCCTTGGGGGTAGTTCCTTGAATTCCAGGAGATAACATTGAGAAACTATTTCTAGCGCCCAAGGATCCTGAACATCTCTTGCCCAAGCCTGAGTAAAGAGAGAAAGTCTGCCCCCCACTAGATCCGGTCCCGGATCGGGGGCTATCCCTTCATGCTGTTTTGGTAGCAGTGGTAGGCTTCTTGGCCTGCTTACCCTTGTTCCAGCCTTGCATTGGTTTCCAGGCTGGTTTGGGTTGTGAAGTATTACCCTCTTGCTTAGAGGATACAGAATTAGAGACTGGTCCGTTTCTGCGAAAGGGACGAAAATTAGGCTTATTATTAGCCTTAAAAGACCTATCCTGTGGGAGGGCGTGGCCCTTTCCCCCAGTGATGTCTGAAATAATCTCTTTCAAATCAGGTCCAAATAATGTTTTACCTTTGAAAGGAATGTTAAGCAATTTTGTCTTGGAAGACACATCCGCTGACCAAGACTTTAGCCAAAGCACTCTGCGCGCCACGACAGCAAACCCTGAATTTTTCGCCGCTAATCTAGCTAATTTCAAAGCGGCATCTAAAACAAAAGAGTTAGCCAATTTAAGTGCTTGAACTCTGTCCATAACCTCCTCATACGAAGATTCTTTACTGAGCGATTTTTCTAGTTCCTCGAACCAGAAACACGCTGCCGTAGTGACAGGAACAATGCATGAAATTGGTTGTAGAAGGTAACCTTGCTGTACAAAAATCTTTTTAAGCAAACCCTCTAATTTCTTATCCATAGGATCTTAGAAAGCACAACTATCTTCGATAGGAATAGTAGTGCGTTTGTTTAGAGTAGACCTTGGGGACTGTCTGCCATAAGTCCTTTCTGGGGTCGACTATAGGAAATAATTTCTTAAATATAGGGGGGGGAACAAAAGGTATGCCGGGCCTTTCCCACTCTTTATTTACTATGTCCGCCACCCGCTTGGGTATAGGAAAAGAGTCGGGGGGCACCGGAACCTCTAGGAACTTGTCCATCTTACATAATTTCTCTGGAATGACCAAATTGTCACAATCATCCAGAGTAGATAACACCTCCTTAAGCAGTGCGCGGAGATGTTCTAATTTAAATTTAAATGTCACAACATCAGGTTCAGCTTGATGAGAAATTTTTCCTGAATCTGAAATTTCTCCATCAGACAAAACCTCCCTCATGGCCCCTTGAGATTGGTGTGAGGGTATGTCAGAACAGTTATCATCAGCGTCCTCTTGCTCTTCAGTGTTTAAAACAGAGCAATCGCGCTTTCTCTGATAAGTAGGCATTTTGGATAAAAGATTTGCTATGGAGTTATCCATTACAGCCGTTAATTGTTGCATGGTAATAAGTATTGGCGCACTAGATGTACTAGGGGCCTCCTGTGTGGGCATAACTGGTGTAGACACAGTAGGGGATGATGTAGTATCATGTTTACTCCCCTCATTTGAGGAATCATCTTGGGCAATATCATTATCTGTTGCATTACTGTCCTTACTTTGTTTGGACACTATGGCACAATTATCACATAAATTTAAATGGGGAGACACATTGGCTTTCATACATATAGAACATAGCTTATCTGATGGTACAGACATGTTAAACAGGCTTAAACTTGTCAACAAAGCACAAAAAACGTTTTAAAATAAAACCGTTACTGTCACTTTAAATTTCAAACTGAAAACACTTTATTACTGAATATGTGAAAAAGTATGAAGGAATTGTTCAAAATTCACCAAAATTTCACCACAGTGTCTTAAAGCATTAAAAGTATTGCACACCAAATTTCAGAGCTTTAACCCTTAAATTAACGGAACCGGAGCCGTTTTTACATTTAACCCCTATACAGTCCCAGAATGAGGCTCTGTCTATAACTAGAAAGGCCCCCATCTGAAAAAGGTGTCCAACACAGTGCCTGCCGTTTTTCTAAACGTTCCCCAAGATTATAATACCAATAATTAGTTAGAATCTGCATAATATGCCTAGTAAAGCAATTGTTTTAGCCCAGAAAAATGTCTACCAGTTTTTAAGCCCTTTTTGAAGCCCTTTATTCTTTTATGTTTAACTAAGAAAATGGCTTACCGGTCCCCATGAGGGGAAATGACAGCCTTCCAGCATTACATGGTCTTGTTAGAAATATGGCTAGTCATACCTTAAGCAGAAAAGACTGCTAACTGTTTCCCCCAACTGAAGTTACTTCATCTCAACAGTCCTGTGTGGAAACAGCAATCGATTTTAGTTACTGTCTGCTAAAAATCATCTTCCTCTTACAAACAGAAATCTTCATCCTTTTCTGTTTCAGAGTAAATAGTACATACCAGCACTATTTTGGCCTTTGATTTGGCCCGGTCCTGAGGAAGGGTATGACCCTTACCTCCAGTAATGTCAGCAATAATTTCCTTCAAGCCAGGCCCGATTAAGGTCTGCCCCTTGAAAGGAATGTTGAGTAATTTAGACTTCGAAGTCACGTCAGCTGACCAGGATTTAAGCCATAGCGCCCTACGCGCCTGGATGGCGAATACGGAATTCTTAGCCGTTAGTTTAGTCAAATGAACAATGGCATCAGAAACAAATGAGTTAGCTAGCTTAAGTGTTCTAAGCTTGTCAATAATTTCAGTCAATGGAGCTGTATGGATGGCCTCTTCCAGGGCCTCAAACCAGAATGCCGCCGCAGCAGTGACAGGCGCAATGCATGCAAGGGGCTGTAAAATAAAACCTTGTTGAATAAACATTTTCTTAAGGTAACCCTCCAATTTTTTATCCATTGGATCTGAAAAAGCACAACTGTCCTCAATCGGGATAGTGGTACGCTTTGCTAAAGTAGAAACTGCTCCCTCCACCTTAGGGACCGTCTGCCATAAGTCCCGTGTAGTAGCGTCTATTGGAAACATTTTTCTAAATATAGGAGGTGGGGAAAAGGGCACATCCGGTCTATCCCACTCCTTGCTAATAATTTCTGTAAGCCTTTTAGGTATAGGAAAAACATCAGTACACACCGGCACCGCATAGTATTTATCCAGTCTACACAATTTCTCTGGTACTGCAACTGTGTTACAGCCATTCAGAGCAGCTAATACCTCCCCAAGCAACACACGGAGGTTCTCAAGCTTAAATTTAAAATTAGAAATCTCTGAATCAGGTTTCCCCGAATCAGAGATGTCACCCACAGACTGAAGCTCTCCGTCCTCATGTTCTGCATATTGTGACGCAGTATCAGACATGGCTCTTACAGCATTTGCGCGCTCTGTATCTCTTCTAACCCCAGAGCTATCGCGCTTGCCTCTTAATTCAGGCAATCTGGATAATACCTCTGACAGGGTATTATTCATGATTGCAGCCATGTCCTGCAAGGTAATCGCTATGGGCGTTGATGTAATTGGCGCCATACTAGCGTGCGTCCCCTGAGCGGGAGGCGAAAGGTCTGACACGTGGGGGGAGTTAGTCTGCATAACTTCCCCCTCGACAGAACCCTCTGGTGACAATTCTTTTATAGATAAAGACTGATCTTTACTGTTTAAGGTGAAATCAATACATTTAGTACACATTCTCCTATGGGGCTCCACCATGGCTTTCAAACATAATGAACAAGTTGTTTCCTCTGTGTCAGACATGTTTAAACAGACTAGCAATGAGACTAGCAAGCTTGGAAAACACTTTAAACAAGTTTACAAGCAATATAAATTTTGTCAAAATTTGAAATAACAGTGAAAAAAGGCAGTTACACTAACGAAATTTTTACAGTGTATGTAACAAGTTAGCAGAGCATTGCACCCACTTGCAAATGGATGATTAACCCCTTAATACCAAAAACGGAATAATAAATGACAAAAAAGTTTTTCAAACAGTCACAACTGCCACAGCTCTACTGTGGCTTTTTACCTCCCTCAAATACGACTTTGAAGCTTTTTGAGCCCTCCAGAGATGTCCTGGATCATGCAGGAAGAAGCTGGATGTCTGTGTCTGTAATTTTTTCTGCGCAAAAAAGCGCTAAAATAGGCCCCTCCCACTCATATTACAACAGTGGAGAGCCTCAGGAAACTGTTTCTAGGCAAAATTCAAGCCAGCCATGTGGAAAAAAACTAGGCCCCAATAAGTTTTATCACCAAACACATATAAAAACGATTAAACATGCCAGCAAACGTTTTATATTACATTTTTATAAGAGTATGTATCTCTATTAATAAGCCTGATACCAGTCGCTATCACTGCATTTAAGGCTTAACTTACATTAATCCGGTATCAGCAGCATTTTCTAGCAAATTCCATCCCTAGAAAAATATAACTGCACATACCTTATTGCAGGAAAACCTGCACGCCATTCCCCCTCTGAAGTTATCTCACTCCTCAGAATATGTGAGAACAGCAAAGGATCTTAGTTACTTCTGCTAAGATCATAGAAAACGCAGGCAGATTCTTCTTCTAAATACTGCCTGAGATAAACAGTACACTCCGGTACCATTTAAAAATAACAAACTTTTGATTGTAGAAATAAACTAAGTATAAAACACCACTCTCCTCTTACGACCTCCATCTTTGTTGAGAGTTGCAAGAGAATGACTGGATATGGCAGTGAGGGGAGGAGCTATATAGCAGCTCTGCTGTGGGTGATCCTCTTGCAACTTTCTGTTGGGAAGGAGAATATCCCACAAGTAATGGATGATCCGTGGACTGGATACACTTGACAAGAGAAATAGCCATTTCTGTTAGATAATTAAGTGATCACTGCATGTTATTGTCCATCTATTAATATCTTAGATTAGATACCCCTTGGATGGTTTCCTTTATGTCCTCCATATATGTACATTGATCTTGTGATCTTTATTTTGTATGTTTTTAATTTGCACGTGTATGTAGTATCCATGAGACAGTGTCTTTTACTATTATATTTACTTCTGTATAGTCGTTGGCTTATCCTCGCGAATAGTAACCCCATTGATCATTCTTATCCCCTTGACAGGTGGTAGAATGTTTTCATTGTCTCTATGGCAACGTACGTCTGTGCGTGACACACGCTGATGACGATATCATGGCCCGACACTGCACGCGGACCGCATTTGCGGATCGGCGTCTCATGTAGCTACACAGGGGTATTTAAGGTGAAGGGATAAGACTGTGAGTATACCACTTTTGTATCTATATCCAATTGCTGTATCATGCATTTGAAAAACAGAATTTATGTTTACCTGATAAATTACTTTCTCCAACGGTGTGTCCGGTCCACGGCGTCATCCTTACTTGTGGGATATTCTCTTCCCCAACAGGAAATGGCAAAGAGCCCAGCAAAGCTGGTCACATGATCCCTCCTAGGCTCCGCCTACCCCAGTCATTCGACCGACGTTAAGGAGGAATATTTGCATAGGAGAAACCATATGGTACCGTGGTGACTGTAGTTAAAGAAAATAAATTATCAGACCTGATTAAAAAAACCAGGGCGGGCCGTGGACCGGACACACCGTTGGAGAAAGTAATTTATCAGGTAAACATAAATTCTGTTTTCTCCAACATAGGTGTGTCCGGTCCACGGCGTCATCCTTACTTGTGGGAACCAATACCAAAGCTTTAGGACACGGATGAAGGGAGGGAGCAAATCAGGTCACCTAAATGGAAGGCACCACGGCTTGCAAAACCTTTCTCCCAAAAATAGCCTCAGAAGAAGCAAAAGTATCAAACTTGTAAAATTTGGTAAAAGTGTGCAGTGAAGACCAAGTCGCTGCCCTACATATCTGATCAACAGAAGCCTCGTTCTTGAAGGCCCATGTGGAAGCCACAGCCCTAGTGGAATGAGCTGTGATTCTTTCGGGAGGCTGCCGTCCGGCAGTCTCGTAAGCCAATCTGATGATGCTTTTAATCCAAAAAGAGAGAGAGGTAGAAGTTGCTTTTTGACCTCTCCTTTTACCGGAATAAACAACAAACAAGGAAGATGTTTGTCTAAAATCCTTTGTAGCATCCGAATAGAATTTTAGAGCGCGAACAACATCCAAATTGTGCAACAAACGTTCCTTCTTTGAAACTGGTTTCGGACACAGAGAAGGTACGATAATCTCCTGGTTAATGTTTTTGTTAGAAACAACTTTTGGAAGAAAACCAGGTTTAGTACGTAAAACCACCTTATCTGCATGGAACACCAGATAAGGAGGAGAACACTGCAGAGCAGATAATTCTGAAACTCTTCTGGCAGAAGAAATTGCAACTAAAAACAAAACTTTCCAAGATAATAACTTAATATCAACGGAATGCAAGGGTTCAAACGGAACCCCCTGAAGAACTGAAAGAACTAAATTGAGACTCCAAGGAGGAGTCAAAGTTTTGTAAACAGGCTTAATTCTAACCAGAGCCTGAACAAAGGCTTGAACATCTGGCACAGCAGCCAGTTTTTTGTGAAGTAACACCGACAAGGCAGAAATCTGTCCCTTCAGGGAACTTGCAGATAATCCCTTTTCCAATCCTTCTTGAAGGAAGGATAGAATCCTAGGAATCTTAACCTTGTCCCAAGGGAATCCTTTAGATTCACACCAACAGATATATTTTTTCCAAATTTTGTGGTAAATCTTTCTAGTTACAGGCTTTCTGGCCTGAACAAGAGTATCGATAACAGAATCTGAGAACCCTCGCTTCGATAAAATCAAGCGTTCAATCTCCAAGCAGTCAGCTGGAGTGAAACCAGATTCGGATGTTCGAACGGACCCTGAACAAGAAGGTCTCGTCTCAAAGGTAGCTTCCAAGGTGGAGCCGATGACATATTCACCAGATCTGCATACCAAGTCCTGCGTGGCCACGCAGGAGCTATCAAGATCACCGACGCCCTCTCCTGATTGATCCTGGCTACCAGCCTGGGGATGAGAGGAAACGGCGGGAACACATAAGCTAGTTTGAAGGTCCAAGGTGCTACTAGTGCATCCACTAGAGCCGCCTTGGGATCCCTGGATCTGGACCCGTAGCAAGGAACTTTGAAGTTCTGACGAGAGGCCATCAGATCCATGTCTGGAATGCCCCACAGCTGAGTGACTTGGGCAAAGATTTCCGGATGGAGTTCCCACTCCCCCGGATGCAATGTCTGACGACTCAGAAAATCCGCTTCCCAATTTTCCACTCCTGGGATGTGGATAGCAGACAGGTGGCAGGAGTGAGACTCCGCCCATAGAATGATTTTGGTCACTTCTTCCATCGCTAGGGAACTCCTTGTTCCCCCCTGATGGTTGATGTACGCAACAGTTGTCATGTTGTCTGATTGAAACCGTATGAACTTGGCCCTCGCTAGCTGAGGCCAAGCCTTGAGAGCATTGAATATCGCTCTCAGTTCCAGAATATTTATCGGTAGAAGAGATTCTTCCCGAGACCAAAGACCCTGAGCTTTCAGGGATCCCCAGACCGCGCCCCAGCCCATCAGACTGGCGTCGGTCGTGACAATGACCCACTCTGGTCTGCGGAATGTCATCCCTTGTGACAGGTTGTCCAGGGACAGCCACCAACGGAGTGAGTCTCTGGTCCTCTGATTTACTTGTATCTTCGGAGACAAGTCTGTATAGTCCCCATTCCACTGACTGAGCATGCACAGTTGTAATGGTCTTAGATGAATGCGCGCAAAAGGAACTATGTCCATTGCCGCTACCATCAACCCGATCACTTCCATGCACTGAGCTATGGAAGGAAGAGGAACGGAATGAAGTATCCGACAAGAGTCTAGAAGTTTTGTTTTTCTGGCCTCTGTCAGAAAAATCCTCATTTCTAAGGAGTCTATTATTGTTCCCAAGAAGGGAACCCTTGTTGACGGGGATAGAGAACTCTTTTCCACGTTCACTTTCCATCCGTGAGATCTGAGAAAGGCCAGGACAATGTCCGTGTGAGCCTTTGCTTGAGGAAGGGACGACGCTTGAATCAGAATGTCGTCCAAGTAAGGTACTACAGCAATGCCCCTTGGTCTTAGCACAGCTAGAAGGGACCCTAGTACCTTTGTGAAAATCCTTGGAGCAGTGGCTAATCCGAAAGGAAGCGCCACGAACTGGTAATGTTTGTCCAGGAATGCGAACCTTAGGAACCGATGGTGTTCCTTGTGGATAGGAATATGTAGATACGCATCCTTTAAATCCACCGTGGTCATGAATTGACCTTCCTGGATGGAAGGAAGAATAGTTCGAATGGTTTCCATCTTGAACGATGGAACCTTGAGAAACTTGTTTAAGATCTTGAGATCTAAGATTGGTCTGAACGTTCCCTCTTTTTTGGGAACTATGAACAGATTGGAGTAGAACCCCATCCCTTGTTCTCTTAATGGAACAGGATGAATCACTCCCATTTTTAACAGGTCTTCTACACAATGTAAGAATGCCTGTCTTTTTATGTGGTCTGAAGACAACTGAGACCTGTGGAACCTCCCCCTTGGGGGAAGTCCCTTGAATTCCAGAAGATAACCTTGGGAGACTATTTCTAGCGCCCAAGGATCCAGAACATCTCTTGCCCAAGCCTGAGCGAAGAGAGAGAGTCTGCCCCCCACCAGATCCGGTCCCGGATCGGGGGCCAACATTTCATGCTGTCTTGGTAGCAGTGGCAGGTTTCTTGGCCTGCTTTCCCTTGTTCCAGCCTTGCATTGGTCTCCAAGCTGGCTTGGCTTGAGAAGTATTACCCTCTTGCTTAGAGGACGTAGCACCTTGGGCTGGTCCGTTTCTACGAAAGGGACGAAAATTAGGTTTATTTTTTGCCTTGAAAGGCCGATCCTGAGGAAGGGCGTGGCCCTTACCCCCAGTGATATCAGAGATAATCTCTTTCAAGTCAGGGCCAAACAGCGTTTTCCCCTTGAAAGGAATGTTAAGTAGCTTGTTCTTGGAAGACGCATCAGCCGACCAAGATTTCAACCAAAGCGCTCTGCGCGCCACAATAGCAAACCCAGAATTCTTAGCCGCTAACCTAGCCAATTGCAAAGTGGCGTCTAGGGTGAAAGAATTAGCCAATTTGAGAGCATTGATTCTGTCCATAATCTCCTCAAAAGGAGGAGAATCACTATCGACCGCCCTTATCAGATCATCGAACCAGAAACATGCGGCTGTAGCGACAGGGACAATGCATGAAATTGGTTGTAGAAGGTAACCTTGCTGAACAAACATCTTTTTAAGCAAACCTTCTAATTTTTTATCCATAGGATCTTTGAAAGCACAACTATCCTCTATGGGTATAGTGGTGCGTTTGTTTAAAGTGGAAACCGCTCCCTCGACCTTGGGGACTGTCTGCCATAAGTCCTTTCTGGGGTCGACCATAGGAAACAATTTTTTAAATATGGGGGGAGGGACGAAAGGAATACCGGGCCTTTCCCATTCCTTATTAACAATGTCCGCCACCCGCTTGGGTATAGGAAAAGCTTCTGGAAGCCCCGGCACCTCTAGGAACTTGTCCATTTTACATAGTTTCTCTGGGATGACCAACTTGTCACAATCATCCAAAGTGGATAATACCTCCTTAAGCAGAATGCGGAGATGTTCCAACTTAAATTTAAATGCAATCACATCAGGTTCAGCCTGTTGAGAAATGTTCCCTGAATCAGTAATTTCTCCCTCAGACAAAACCTCCCTGGCCCCATCAGACTGGGTTAGGGGCCCTTCGGAAATATTATTATCAGCGTCGTCATGCTCTTCAGTATCTAAAACAGAGCAGCCGCGCTTACGCTGATAAGTGTTCATTTTGGCTAAAATGTTTTTGACAGAATTATCCATTACAGCCGTTAATTGTTGCATAGTAAGGAGAATTGGCGCGCTAGATGTACTAGGGGCCTCCTGAGTGGGCAAGACTCGTGTAGACGAAGGAGGGAATGATGCAGTACCATGCTTACTCCCCTCACTTGAGGAATCATCTTGGGCATCATTGTCATTATCACATAAATCACATTTATTTAAATGAATAGGAATTCTGGTTTCCCCACATTCAGAACACAGTCTATCTGGTAGTTCAGACATGTTAAACAGGCATAAACTTGATAACAAAGTACAAAAAACGTTTTAAAATAAAACCGTTACTGTCACTTTAAATTTTAAACTGAACACACTTTTACTGCAATTGCGAAAAAACATGAAGGAATTGTTCAAAATTCACCAAATTTTCACCACAGTGTCTTAAAGTCTTAAAAGTATTGCACACCAAATTTGGAAGCTTTAACCCTTAAAATAACGGAACCGGAGCCGTTTTGAACTTTAACCCCTTTACAGTCCCTGGTATCTGCTTTGCTGAGACCCAACCAAGCCCAAAGGGGAATACGATACCAAATGACGCCTTCAGAAAGTCTTTTCTAAGTATCAGAGCTCCTCTCACATGCGACTGCATGCCATGCCTCTCAAAAACAAGTGCGCAACACCGGCGCGAAAATGAGGCTCTGCTTATGCTTTGGGAAAGCCCCTAAAGAATAAGGTGTCTAATACAGTGCCTGCCGATATTATTATATCAAAATACCCAGATAAAATGATTCCTCAAGGCTAAATATGTGTTAATAATGAATCGATTTAGCCCAGAAAAAGTCTACAGTCTTAATAAGCCCTTGTGAAGCCCTTATTTACTTGCTGAATAAACATGGCTTACCGGATCCCATAGGGAAAATGACAGCTTCCAGCATTACATCGTCTTGTTAGAATGTGTCATACCTCAAGCAGCAAGAGACTGCACACTGTTCCCCCAACTGAAGTTAATTGCTCTCAACAGTCCTGTGTGGAACAGCCATGGATTTTAGTGACGGTTGCTAAAATCATTTTCCTCATACAAACAGAAATCTTCATCTCTTTTCTGTTTCTGAGTAAATAGTACATACCAGCACTATTTCAAAATAACAAACTCTTGATTGAATATTAAAAACTACAGTTAAACACTAAAAAACTCTAAGCCATCTCCGTGAAGATGTTGCCTGTACAACGGCAAAGAGAATGACTGGGGTAGGCGGAGCCTAGGAGGGATCATGTGACCAGCTTTGCTGGGCTCTTTGCCATTTCCTGTTGGGGAAGAGAATATCCCACAAGTAAGGATGACGCCGTGGACCGGACACACCTATGTTGGAGAAAAGGGGGTTTAATGCCTCCGAAACGTCATGCACTTTTAATATAATTTATTAAACGCTAAGTTTTATTATACCAGTGAGTGCCTTTTTTGTACCTGCTATTTTGGGTTGTTGATATTTATGGAGTGCCTTCTCTACTGACTTTGATTTTTATATATATATATATATATATATATATATATATATATATATATATATATATATATATATATATATATATATATATAATAGATAAAACATAGACAAATGGATAGGCACACTAAGGTCAGTACAAACACACACACACATATATAATTTTGTACTTTTCTGCTAAATAAAATTGGGACATCATTTTTTGTTAAGGACCAGAGAGTGCCTATCCTTTTTCCTATACGTTTTTTATACTCTATAATAAGAGCATCGAGCAGATGAGCTGGAGAGCAGTGAGTGCAAGGAACTAACTAAATGTGTGTGCGTGTGTATGTGTGTATATACACACATATATATATATACACAACTAAATATATATATGAGATGCTTGAAGCATTGGTAGCAACAGAACTTGGGCGGTTCACTATAACCATCATGCAGCAATTTAAGGAAAGCGCTCTTTATCTGATGCTACATGTTTTAGGGGTACTAACTCCCTCATTCTACTCTGAGCGCATGGGGTTGGCTAGGTTGTGAGTAGAATTCCTCTTGCAGTTGGCATCTTGCAGAATGAAGGCGATATGTATATTGCACCATATTCAATTGCAGGTACCCTTATATACAGAAGCTGTGCATTACATAGCGGACTACTGTTGCTCTCATAGTTTTAATACTTAAATAAATTTGACCACATTTGTTGTCCACGTTTAAAATTGTTTGTTAAGACTCTGCGTGTATTTCACTTCCTCTCTTCAATTCCATATATATATTTTTATCTGGGCTTATTCTCTACACTTTAATTGACTTATGCGCACAACCATAAGATTTGGCCCATAAATTACTTCTAATACATATAAAAAAAATATAGGAGACTATTTTTTGTAATTCTGTATATATAATCTCTACCGTGCATATATACTTGAGGTCTACTCCGGATGAAGATAGAAGATAATGGATCCGTCTGGAAGAAGACCTTAAAATGTAACCACTAAATCCTCCAACACCAACATAGCAAACTACCTAATACATTTATTAAACCCTAATCCGCCATTCCCCACATCGCAAATTAAATGATTAATTTATTAACACCTAAACTGCCACCCACCACCAATGCAATAAACTTAATTAACATATTAACCCTTAATCTTCCAACCCCCCACAACACATGGAACCTAATTTACCTATTAACTCCTAAACCACCAACCCCCACAATGCAAATAACTAATTTAATGACTAAGCCCCCCAACCTAACACCCCCTAAATTAACCTAAATTAACCCCTTAATTACATAAAATAAAATACTACATTACAATTAAAATAAAAGATCCTAACAGTACAAACAAACCTAAAATTACATTAAATTAATCTAAAATTACACAAAATAAAAAAAGGCTAACATTACAGAAAATAATAAACCACATTATCCAGAATAAAAGAAATAAACCTAATTCCTATGAAAATAAAAAGCCCCCCCCAAAATAAAAACACCCCCTAATCCAAGAATAAACTACCAATAGCCCTTAAAAGGGCCTTTTGTAGGGCATTGCCCTAAGTTAAACAGCTCTTTTCCTTAAAAAAAAGCCCCCCCCCCCCTCTAACAGTAAACCCCCCCAAAATAAAAAAACAGAATTTATGTTTACCTGATAAATTACTTTCTCCAACGGTGTGTCCGGTCCACGGCGTCATCCTTACTTGTGGGATATTCTCTTCCCCAACAGGAAATGGCAAAGAGCCCAGCAAAGCTGGTCACATGATCCCTCCTAGGCTCCGCCTACCCCAGTCATTCGACCGACGTTAAGGAGGAATATTTGCATAGGAGAAACCATATGGTACCGTGGTGACTGTAGTTAAAGAAAATAAATTATCAGACCTGATTAAAAAAACCAGGGCGGGCCGTGGACCGGACACACCGTTGGAGAAAGTAATTTATCAGGTAAACATAAATTCTGTTTTCTCCAACATAGGTGTGTCCGGTCCACGGCGTCATCCTTACTTGTGGGAACCAATACCAAAGCTTTAGGACACGGATGAAGGGAGGGAGCAAATCAGGTCACCTAAATGGAAGGCACCACGGCTTGCAAAACCTTTCTCCCAAAAATAGCCTCAGAAGAAGCAAAAGTATCAAACTTGTAAAATTTGGTAAAAGTGTGCAGTGAAGACCAAGTCGCTGCCCTACATATCTGATCAACAGAAGCCTCGTTCTTGAAGGCCCATGTGGAAGCCACAGCCCTAGTGGAATGAGCCGTGATTCTTTCGGGAGGCTGCCGTCCGGCAGTCTCGTAAGCCAATCTGATGATGCTTTTACTCCAAAAAGAGAGAGAGGTAGAAGTTGCTTTTTGACCTCTCCTTTTACCGGAATAAACAACAAACAAGGAAGATGTTTGTCTAAAATCCTTTGTAGCATCTAAATAGAATTTTAGAGCGTGAACAACATCCAGATTGTGCAACAAACGTTCCTTCTTTGACACTGGTTTCGGACACAGAGAAGGTACGATAATCTCCTGGTTAATGTTTTTGTTAGAAACAACTTTTGGAAGAAAACCAGGTTTAGTACGTAAAACCACCTTATCTGCATGGAACACCAGATAAGGAGGAGAACACTGCAGAGCAGATAATTCTGAAACTCTTCTAGCAGAAGAAATCGCAACTAAAAACAAAACCTTCCAAGATAATAACTTAATATCAACGGAATGTAAGGGTTCAAACGGAACCCCCTGAAGAACTGAAAGAACTAAGTTGAGACTCCAAGGAGGAGTCAAAGGTTTGTAAACAGGCTTAATTCTAACCAGAGCCTGAACAAAGGCTTGAACATCTGGCACAGCTGCCAGCTTTTTGTGAAGTAACACAGACAAGGCAGAAATCTGTCCCTTCAGGGAACTAGCAGATAATCCTTTTTCCAATCCTTCTTGAAGGAAGGATAGAATCTTAGGAATCTTAACCTTGTCCCAAGGGAATCCTTTAGATTCACACCAACAGATATATTTTTTCCAAATTTTGTGGTAAATCTTTCTAGTTACAGGCTTTCTGGCCTGAACAAGAGTATCGATAACAGAATCTGAGAACCCTCGCTTCGATAAGATCAAGCGTTCAATCTCCAAGCAGTCAGCTAGAGTGAAACCAGATTCGGATGTTCGAACGGACCCTGAACAAGAAGGTCTCGTCTCAAAGGTAGCTTCCAAGGTGGAGCCGATGACATATTCACCAGATCTGCATACCAAGTCCTGCGTGGCCACGCAGGAGCTATCAAGATCACCGACGCCCTCTCCTGATTGATCCTGGCTACCAGCCTGGGGATGAGAGGAAACGGCGGGAACACATAAGCTAGTTTGAAGGTCCAAGGTGCTACTAGTGCATCCACTAGAGCCGCCTTGGGATCCCTGGATCTGGACCCGTAGCAAGGAACTTTGAAGTTCTGACGAGAGGCCATCAGATCCATGTCTGGAATGCCCCACAGCTGAGTGACTTGGGCAAAGATTTCCGGATGGAGTTCCCACTCCCCCGGATGCAATGTCTGACGACTCAGAAAATCCGCTTCCCAATTTTCCACTCCTGGGATGTGGATAGCAGACAGGTGGCAGGAGTGAGACTCCGCCCATAGAATGATTTTGGTCACTTCTTCCATCGCTAGGGAACTCCTTGTTCCCCCCTGATGGTTGATGTACGCAACAGTTGTCATGTTGTCTGATTGAAACCGAATGAACTTGGCCCTCGCTAGCTGAGGCCAAGCCTTGAGAGCATTGAATATCGCTCTCAGTTCCAGAATATTTATCGGTAGAAGAGATTCTTCCCGAGACCAAAGACCCTGAGCTTTCAGGGATCCCCAGACCGCGCCCCAGCCCATCAGACTGGCGTCGGTCGTGACGATGACCCACTCCGGTCTGCGGAATGTCATCCCTTGTGACAGGTTGTCCAGGGACAGCCACCAACGGAGTGAGTCTCTGGTCCTCTGATTTACTTGTATCTTCGGAGACAAGTCTGTATAGTCCCCATTCCACTGACTGAGCATGCACAGTTGTAATGGTCTTAGATGAATGCGCGCAAAAGGAACTATGTCCATTGCCGCTACCATCAAACCGATCACTTCCATGCACTGCGCTATGGAAGGAAGAGGAACGGAATGAAGTATCCGACAAGAGTCTAGAAGTTTTGTTTTTCTGGCCTCTGTCAGAAAAATCCTCATTTCTAAGGAGTCTATTATTGTTCCCAAGAAGGGAACCCTTGTTGACGGAGATAGAGAACTCTTTTCCACGTTCACTTTCCATCCGTGAGATCTGAGAAAGGCCAGGACAATGTCCGTGTGAGCCTTTGCTTGAAGAAGGGACGACGCTTGAATCAGAATGTCGTCCAAGTAAGGTACTACAGCAATGCCCCTTGGTCTTAGCACAGCTAGAAGGGACCCTAGTACCTTTGTGAAAATCCTTGGAGCAGTGGCTAATCCGAAAGGAAGCGCCACAAACTGGTAATGCTTGTCCAGGAATGCGAACCTTAGGAACCGATGATGTTCCTTGTGGATAGGAATATGTAGATACGCATCCTTTAAATCCACCGTGGTCATGAATTGACCTTCCTGGATGGAAGGAAGAATAGTTCGAATGGTTTCCATCTTGAACGATGGAACCTTGAGAAACTTGTTTAAGATCTTGAGATCTAAGATTGGTCTGAACGTTCCCTCTTTTTTGGGAACTATGAACAGATTGGAGTAGAACCCCATCCCTTGTTCTCTTAATGGAACAGGATGAATCACTCCCATTTTTAACAGGTCTTCTACACAATGTAAGAATGCCTGTCTTTTTATGTGGTCTGAAGACAACTGAGACCTGTGGAACCTCCCCCTTGGGGGAAGTCCCTTGAATTCCAGAAGATAACCTTGGGAGACTATTTCTAGCGCCCAAGGATCCAGAACATCTCTTGCCCAAGCCTGAGCGAAGAGAGAGAGTCTGCCCCCCACCAGATCCGGTCCCGGATCGGGGGCCAACATTTCATGCTGTCTTGGTAGCAGTGGCAGGTTTCTTGGCCTGCTTTCCCTTGTTCCAGCCTTGCATTGGTCTCCAAGCTGGCTTGGCTTGAGAAGTATTACCCTCTTGCTTAGAGGACGTAGCACTTTGGGCTGGTCCGTTTCTACGAAAGGGACGAAAATTAGGTTTATTTTTTGCCTTGAAAGGCCGATCCTGAGGAAGGGCGTGGCCCTTACCCCCAGTGATATCAGAGATAATCTCTTTCAAGTCAGGGCCAAACAGCGTTTTCCCCTTGAAAGGAATGTTAAGTAGCTTGTTCTTGGAAGACGCATCAGCTGACCAAGATTTCAACCAAAGCGCTCTGCGCGCCACAATAGCAAACCCTGAATTCTTAGCCGCTAACCTAGCCAATTGCAAAGTGGCGTCTAGGGTGAAAGAATTAGCCAATTTGAGAGCATTGATTCTGTCCATAATCTCCTCATAAGGGGGAGAATCACTATCGACCGCCTTTATCAGCTCATCGAACCAGAAACATGCGGCTGTAGCTACAGGGACAATGCATGAAATAGGTTGTAGAAGGTAACCCTGCTGAACAAACATCTTTTTAAGCAAACCTTCTAATTTTTTATCCATAGGATCTTTGAAAGCACAACTATCCTCTATGGGTATAGTGGTGCGTTTGTTTAAAGTGGAAACCGCTCCCTCGACCTTGGGGACTGTCTGCCATAAGTCCTTTCTGGGGTCGACCATAGGAAACAATTTTTTAAATATGGGGGGAGGGACGAAAGGAATACCGGGCCTTTCCCATTCTTTATTAACAATGTCCGCCACCCGCTTGGGTATAGGAAAAGCTTCTGGGAGTCCCGGGACCTCTAGGAACTTGTCCATTTTACATAGTTTCTCTGGGATGACCAACTTGTCACAATCATCCAGAGTGGATAATACCTCCTTGAGCAGAATGCGGAGATGTTCCAACTTAAATTTAAACGTAATCACATCAGGTTCAGCTTGTTGAGAAATGTTCCCTGAATCAGTAATTTCTCCCTCAGACAAAACCTCCCTGGCCCCATCAGACTGGGTTAGGGGCCCTTCAGAACCATTATTATCAGCGTCGTCATGCTCTTCAGTATCTAAAACAGAGCAGTCACGCTTACGCTGGTAAGTGTTCATTTTGGCTAAAATGTTTTTGACAGAATTATCCATTACAGCCGTTAATTGTTGCATAGTAAGGAGTATTGGCGCGCTAGATGTACTAGGGGCCTCCTGAGTGGGCAAGACTCGTGTAGACGAAGGAGGGAATGATGCAGTACCATGCTTACTCCCCTCACTTGAGGAATCATCTTGGGCATCATTGTCATTGTCACATAAATCACATTTATTTAAATGAATAGGAATTCTGGCTTCCCCACATTCAGAACACAGTCTATCTGGTAGTTCAGACATGTTAAACAGGCATAAACTTGATAACAAAGTACAAAAAACGTTTTAAAATAAAACCGTTACTGTCACTTTAAATTTTAAACTGAACACACTTTATTACTGCAATTGCGAAAAAACATGAAGAAATTGTTCAAAATTCACCAAATTTTCACCACAGTGTCTTAAAGCCTTAAAAGTATTGCACACCAAATTTGGAAGCTTTAACCCTTAAAATAACGGAACCGGAGCCGTTTTTAACTTTAACCCCTTTACAGTCCCTGGTATCTGCTTTGCTGAGACCCAACCAAGCCCAAAGGGGAATACGATACCAAATGACGCCTTCAGAAAGTCTTTTCTAAGTATCAGAGCTCCTCTCACATGCGACTGCATGTCATGCCTCTCAAAAACAAGTGCGCAACACCGGCGCGAAAAATGAGGCTCTGCCTATGATTTGGGAAAGCCCCTAAATAATAAGGAGTCTAAAACAGTGCCTGCCGATATTATTATATCAAAATACCCAGATAAAATGATTCCTCAAGGCTAAATATGTGTTAATAATGAATCGATTTAGCCCAGAAAAAGTCTACAGTCTTAATAAGCCCTTGTGAAGCCCTTATTTACGATCTTTATAAACATGGCTTACCGGATCCCATAGGGAAAATGACAGCTTCCAGCATTACATCGTCTTGTTAGAATGTGTCATACCTCCAGCAGCAAGAGACTGCTCACTGTTCCCCCAACTGAAGTTAATTGCTCTCAACAGTCCTGTGTGGAACAGCCATGGATTTTAGTGACGGTTGCTAAAATCATTTTCCTCATACAAACAGAAATCTTCATCTCTTTTCTGTTTCTGAGTAAATAGTACATACCAGCACTATTATAAATAACAAACTCTTGATTGAATAATAAAAACTACAGTTAAACACTAAAAAACTCTAAGCCATCTCCGTGGAGATGTTGCCTGTACAACGGCAAAGAGAATGACTGGGGTAGGCGGAGCCTAGGAGGGATCATGTGACCAGCTTTGCTGGGCTCTTTGCCATTTCCTGTTGGGGAAGAGAATATCCCACAAGTAAGGATGACGCCGTGGACCGGACACACCTATGTTGGAGAAAAAAATAACACTAAAAAACCTAAATTACCCATTGCTCCTAAAGGGGCATTTGTATGAGCCTTGCCCTTAAAAGGGCATTCCGTTTTTTTTAAATTGCTCACAAAACCAAAATCTATAAAACAAAAACAACCCAAAAACCCCCCCAAAAACTAACACTAAATCCCCAAACAGGTACTCACGGTTCCTGAAGTCCGGCGGAGAAGGTCTTCTTCCAGGCGGGGTCCATCATCTTCTATCTTCATCCACAGCAAAGGCGGCGCGAAGCGGAGGTACGTAGTGGTGTTCCCAGATGTGGCGATTCTCGGCTGCGGCGGTCCTCTGCGGCGGAAGTCCTCGGGGGCATCGAGGCTCCTCTTCATGCGATCGTCCGCCGCACACTGAAGATTGAATGCAAGGTACCCCATATTTATTGGAGTATCTTGCATTCCATTTGGCTGAAATTTTTTAAATCAGCCTGTAGGATGAGAGCTATTTTAAATCTTATTGGCTGATTTGAACAGCCAATAGGATTTCAGTAGCTCTAATCCTATTGGCTGATTTCAAAATATAAGCCAATAGGAATGTAAGGTACCCTGAATTGATTGCGGTACCTTGCATTCAATCTTCAGTTTACGACGGACATCGGATAAAGAGGAGGCTCCATGCCGCCGAGGACTGCCACCATTGAGGACTGCCGCTGAGGATCCAGGCATCGGGAACACAGCTCTGCACCTCCGCTCCACGCTGCCTTCACTCCGGATGAAGATCGAAGATAATGGATGCGTCTGGAAGAAGACCTTCTCCACCAGACTTCAGGGACAGTGAGTACCTATTTGTTTCTTTTTAGATTAGGATTTTTTGGGGCTAGAAAAAGAGCTGATTGCCCTTTTAAAGGCAGTGAAAGAGCTAAATGCCCTTTTAAGGGCAATGCACATACAAATGCCCCTTTAGGGGGATTTTACTTTTAAGGGGGACTTTTTTTTTTAGGTAAAAGAGCTGTTTAACTTAGGGCAATGCCCTACAAAAGGCCCTTTTTAAGGGCTATTGGTAGTTTAGAATTAGATTATGGGGTGTTTTTATTTGGGGGGAGTATTTTTATAGGGGTATTGGTTTAGGTTTAATTTTTTTGTTTTGGATTGCTTTGTTCTTTGTTTTTTTACTTTTTTATTTTTTGTAAATTTAGCTTGAGGGTTTGTATTTTTTCAACATAGACTGCCTAATTAGAAATGATATGATACACATGACACAGTTACTCACTGACCTCCAGGCTACAGCAGGACTACAAACCAATGTGCTACTGAGCATTCATTTTTTTTCTTTGCTTTTCCTGAACACACTCAAAATATATTAAATGGGGCACTTTCAACCTTTATATATCAGCAACCACTTCTTGTTTTTTCACCAAATGAAAATAAAACACCTACTGGAAAATAAACTCTGTCTGCTTTTCAAATATCGATATATATATATTTATTTATTTATTTATAATTTATATATAATATTGTTTTTATGTTTTCTCATTGATAAAAGATATGGAATAGGTACTCTTTTTCAACACTTAATAACTTTGAAATTGAATTGATTATTTTTAGTTTCAGTTCACTGATGGTACTCACAAAACTGTCAAAGTCCAAAGAAGCTTGTTCACTCAATTTAAAGTTAAAAGCACCTAAAATTTTTTAGGTTTAATTGGATACTAAACCCAAATGTTTTCTTTCATGATTCAGATAGAGCATGCAATTTTAAGCAATTTTCTAATTTACTCCTATTATCAATTTTTCTTTGTTCTCTTGCTATCTTTATTTAAGCATTTTAAATCTTTTTAAGCATTTTAGGTTCAGCACCCTGGATAGCGCTTGCTTATTGGTGGCTACATTTGGCCACCAATAAGCAAGCGTAACCCAGGTTCTAAACCAAAAATGGCCTGGCTCCTAAGCTTTACATATCTGCTTTTTTTTAATACAGATAGCAAGATAAAGAAGAAAAATTGATATTAGGAATACATTAGAAAGTTGCTTAAAATTGCGTGCTCTCTTTGAATCATTAAAACAATAAATTGGGTTTAGTATCCCTTTAACATTAGACAGTGGCAAGCTACATCAAATGTGAGAGATGTGTGTAAATATGTATGAAGGCTGGGGTTATTAAAGGGACAGTAAACACCTTGAGATTTTATAATTTTTTATTTAATTATTACATGCTCTGTGTTTTAAATGAGAGGCTGGATGGTCTGTGCCCAGGTGCTGGCTGGCAGAGAGAGGCTGCATGGTCTGTGACCAGGTGCTGGCTGGCAGAGAGAGGCTGGCTAGTAGAGAGAGGCAGGCTGGTCTGTGACCAGGTGATGGCTGGCAGAGAGAGGCTGGCTGGTCTGTGACCTGGTGTTGGCTGGCAGAGGGAGGCTGGCTGGTCTGTGACCAGGTGCTGGCTGGCAGTGAGAGGCTGGCTAGTCTGTGACCAGGTGCTGACTGGCAGAGAGAGGCTGGCTAGTCTGTGACCAGGTGCTGACTGGCAGAGAGAGGCTGGCTGGTCTGTGACCAGGTGCTGGCTGGCAGAGTGGGGCTGGCTGGTCTGTGATCAGGTGCTGGCTGGCAGAGAGAGGCTGGCTGATTTGTGACCAGGTGCTGGCTGGCAGAGAGAGGCTGGCTGGTCTGTGACCAGGTGCTGGCTGGCAGAGAGAGGCTGGCTGGTCTGTGACCAGGTGCTGGCTGGCAGAGAGAGGCTGGCTGGTCTGTGACCAGGTGCTGGCTGGCAGAGAGAGGCTGGCTTGTCTGTAACAGGTGCTGACTGGCAGAGAGAGGCTGGCTGGTCTGTGACCAGGTGCTGGCTGGCAGAGAGAGGTTGGCTGGTCTGTGACCAGGTGCTGGCTGGCAGAGAGAGGCTGCATGGTCTGTGACCAGGTGTTGGCTGGCAGAGAGAGGCTGGCTGGTCTGTGACCAGGTGCTGGCTGGCAGAGAGAGGCTGGCTGGTCTGTGACCAGGTGCTGGCTGGCAGAGAGAGGCTGGCTTGTCTGTAACAGGTGCTGACTGGCAGAGAGAGGCTGGCTGGTCTGTGACCAGGTGTTGGCTGGCAGAGAGAGGCTGGCTGGTCTTTGACCAGTTGCTCGCTGGCAGAGAGAGGCTGGCTGGTCTTTGACCAGTTGCTCGCTGGCAGAGAGAGGCTGTCTGGTCTGTGACCAGGTGCTGACTGGCAGAGGGGGCTGGCTGGTCTGTGACCAGATGCTGGCTGGCAGAGAGAGGCTGGCTGGTCTGTAACCAGATGCTGGCTGGCAGAAAGAGGCTGGCTGGTCTGTGACCAGGTGCTGGCTGGCAGAGAGAGGCTGGCTGGTCTGTGACCAGGTGCTGGCTGGCAGAGCGAGGCTGGCTGGTCTATGACAAGGTTTTGGCTGGTAGAGAGAGGCTGGCTGGTCTGTGACCAGATGCTGGAAGGCAGAAAGAGGCTGGCTGGTCTATGATCAGGTGCTGGCTGGCAGAGAGAGGCTGGCTGGTCTGTGACAAGGTTTTGGCTGGCAGAGAGATGCTGGCTGGTCTGTGACCAGGTGCTGGCTGGCAGAGAGGGACTGGAAAGAGAGAGAGAGAGACGCAGAAGATGGCACATAGCATACCTCAGAGATGTTGTCTACACTGAGCTATTCAGAAAGGACATGACTTGCACCTTGTTGGCATAGTGATCTCTGCCTCGGACTTGCTGGATGCTGAAGATAGTATATAGCACCCTTCAGAGCTCTCTGTGCAGGATGTAGAAGATGGCACATAGCATTCCTCAGAGATGTTGTCTACACTGAGCTCTTCTGAAACATCAAAGAAGACTGATCGCAAGGAGCATGATTTGCAGCTTGTTAGTTCACTGAGCTCCTCTTCATCAAATATGTAAGCTGGAATGGAGACGACATCATAAAATCCTGGCAGTTGATTTAGAAGCCAAGGATGCCTTAAAGCCTGCTCTGGAGTCATTCGTAAATTAGGGTCCCATTCCAAACATCCTTTCAAAAATTTCAAAAACAGTGGATCATCACAGCCATTCAGTGCAACTCCCCATTCTCTACTTCCAGGTGGACCTCTGAATTTGCCTGGGAAAGAATAACTACCATTGAGTTTTACAGAGCCGTCTTGTGAGTATGTAATATTACAATATTTAGGGTAACCTTTCTTACTGAAAAAATGGTTAACTCTTTTTGATGAATCCATCAGCGGCTGAGGTGGCATCCCCAATAACTCTAGTATACATGCCAAATGATCGTACTCATCTTCACTATAAAAGAGTGGCACACCAGTAAATAGCTCTGCCATAGTGCATCCAAGGCTCCACATATCCATTGGCATTCCACAATCAGCACCGAGAATTACTTCTGGTGCTCGGTAGTAGAGTGTCTGAATCCAAGGTTCAACATCCTCACCATCATACCGGCTGAAACCAAAATCAATTACTTTAATTTCACTTCTGGAAGGTTGTTTCAATATAATATTTTCTGGTTTTAGGTCACCATGCAAGATTTTACTTTTGTGCAAACCATTCAAGCAGTTCAAAGTGGAATAAGTGAAATCACACACTAAAGGTAAGCTGAAACCTTGACCTGTTTTATCCATCTGATCTTGAAGGCTCATGTATAATAGCTCAAATGTCATGCAGACATGATTTCGAAAAGTAAAGTGATCCAGAATATGTATCACATTCATTTTATTATCCTCGTCTTGTTTCCTGAGGACTTCCAAAATTTGGATTTCACGGGCAGCTAGATGACAAGCTGTTTCATTATTCCTAACCATTTTTAATGCCACGTGTTGATGTAGCTTATGATCATAGACCTTGGCAACTTGACCAAATCCTCCTCTCCCAATGGCTGTTAGAAATTCATATCTGTATGCAATATGGCCATTAGGTATGTGCAGGTAAAACCCTCTTTTATCATCAAAACCTCTGTTATTTGGGTCATTAAATGTATTAAATGTATGTTGATGTTTATCTGCATTTTGACCCACAAAAAAGATTTCAGTGTAATTAAAAATTTCAAGATGTTCAAAAGAGGTTAGCATATCCTTGTAGCATGCTATTGCTTGTCCAGGTGTTAATGAGTGCCTTTCTAAGCTTGAAGTTGAGGGACCTGCATTACAGGTTGACTCTTCTTGGTGTTGTTTACTCTCAAGGCCATAGTTATGATCGTTGACATTTTCTGTGCCATTTATTAGTGCTCCATTTTCAAGTTCCTGTTGAACAGTGTCTTCAATCACACTGTTTGCAATATCAACGTTTCCTATGCAAGAAACTGTCTGTCTAAATCTCTTCCAAAGTCTCCTAAAAACATTGGGTCTGTTTTGTGTTGAAGGCTTTGATCTTCTCAAGAAGCGGCAGCTGAAGAATGGAAAGCGTATGCATGCCGTATCCTCATCAAGACTGTTGGTTGTATTTCCAGTCACAGTTGCTGTGACAGACTCAGGTTGCTCAACACTATTACATTGACCAACCATTTCCTGTCAGTAATCAAGTAAGTATTTGTAGACCTAAAGGCTGAGTTTGCTTTTTCCTACTCTATTGTTATTATGATGTCATAACACTGCACTATATTGCATTGTCATAGTAGATCAGATTCCAATTCAGCTTTGTCTACACATTCCACAGCAAAAATGCAGCTATGTTACAGTTATGATATCATAAATGGCAAAGGGTTGCAGCATAAGTGATAACTCTTCTAGCAGGGCAATGTACACCTGCATATACAATATGTAACTCCTTCCACACATATATTGCCCCATTTAATTAAACAAACCTAGAGCCCCCTACTGGTCAATATAAATGCAAGACATACCCTTGAAAAAGTATTTTAATCATTGAAACATTGACAAATCCATTTTCATGTTCATTACCTTTGGTTTCATAGTATCCAGTTAAAATATCCAATAAGCCTTCGGTTAATTTAGAACATGTTCCCTATCACATTCCCCATCTCAATCTGTGCATTCATTATTTGATATCTCAGTTGCCTTACAGAATAACCAGCTGTTAAAAAGTGATGGGCAAATGGGACAGTTTCATTACTTCCCTGCATATCACTCTTGTGTTCAACTATCTCCTTGTGTGCTTTCCTTGTGGATTCATATTAGTGAATGAAGCAAATTAGATAACAGAAGTACATTGGAAAGTTGTTTAAAATTGCACGCTCTTTCTAAATCATGAAAGAAACAAATTGGGTTTCATGTCCCTAACACTGTTACGCTTGCATAAAAAGTTGCACAAAACACATCAAAAATACATTTAAAAGTACAGAAATCTTACTTCCACTATTAAGCCCATTTGCTATGACAGGCCTTTAGGTCAATTCCTGTTTTTGCCCAATAAAGACTCAAAGAAATGTAATACTCGAGTTACTGCCTATCCCCCAGGCCCCAAACCCACTTATCATTTATCATTCACACCCTCTAGACTCCCTGAGGCATTGAGAAGTTTGGAGGATTTGAGGGACAGTCAGAACACGCATGATAACATTAAAGATATACTCCGCTCTAACAATTACTTCCTACCACACACGTTTAAGATAAACCAAGCACCCAATTATACAGACATAGAATGGAGTACAGGTACTTATGTCATATTTACATATATAAGGCCTATTAATGTGCAAGGGGAGGAATATCCTTATGCATATTATTGGAAATTGGCTTATTGCCTGCCTTTTGTTCCCAGCAGTACCCATAACTATACCACTGTTCCTTTAGCTCACACTTGTGTAAATGCTACCACATTTTCAAAAATGGTACAAATATCCCTTAACATTTCTACGCCAGATGTCTCTTTATGCCGCCGCTCACGCAGGCGTCGTGAATGGTATGACACCTTGCTAGGGGGTACTGGAGCTACACTTGGTGTCCTTAATGGTATAGACAATGAAGTTACCAATAACAAATTATCTAGTGCTGATGCAGACATCAAAAACAGGAATTGACCTAAAGGCCTGTCATAGCAAATGTCCAACATCTAATTTTAGACCAAAGTCAAATTATATGCCACCCCTATCTTTAGTACCAGCAGTTAACCTCTTTGTTAAAGAAGTTGAAAAAGAAATTGAGAAATTATCAATCGATAAAATAATCGATGATAATCTATCTAGGCAGGAAAGAATTGCCCTACAAGAACTTATGAATACCCCTGGTATCATCATAAAGCAGGCAGATAAGGGCGGAAATTTAGTTATTATGAATGAGACAAACTATGCTTTGGAGGTTAAACGACAATTAAATAATAAGGATCAATATGAACTAGTGCAAGAGAACCCTATTAACAAAATACAAGGTGAACTACTACATATACTCAATAAAGCAAGAAAAGATGGGGTTATTAGTAAGAAAGAATGTGATTATCTATACGTGAAATTTCCTAAAATACCAGTTTTTTACTGTATCCCCAAATTACATAAAAATATGCAGGACCCTCCTGGACGTCCTATAATTTCGGGGATCGGTAGTGTCACTGAACATATTGGTAATTATGCGGATAACTACCTCAAACCTTTTGTTTCTTCCCTGCCTACGTTTGTATTAGATACTACTGACCTGCTAAGGCAGTTGGATGGGATAGAAGTAGAGGAGGATATTCTACTAGTGTCATTAAATGTGGAAGCTCTCTATTCCTCCATTCCTCACTCCTTAGGAATTGAAGCAGCCCAACATTTTCTTGAATCCAGAGGCATTCAGTTTGAAAAACACAGTAAATTTGTAACTGATTTGCTAAAATTTATTTTGGAAAAAAAATAATGTTTTCAAATTCGACAATAAGTTCTACAGACAAATTAGAGGCACAGCGATGGGTCAACTTGTGCCCCCTCATATGCATGCCTTTATCTAGGCTTATGGGAGCTTCTTGTCGTTTTTGAGGAATATAATGAATTAATAAATTCCTCATTATTGATGTGGCGTCGTTATGTGGATGACATATTTATACTGTGGAAAGGTTCTGTGACCACTTTAAAAGAATTTGTCTCTAACTTAAATAATAACAACTTAAATTTATTCCTTACTTATGAATATAGTGCATCAAAACTACCTTTTTTAGACATTATAATCCAAAAAGAAGGAAATAAACTCACCACAGAAATTTATAGAAAAACTACTGCAACAAATACATTGTTGCAGGCATCTAGTCACCACCCACCGTCCCTTATTATAGGAATACCTACTGGGCAGTTCCTCAGACTCCGGAGGAACTGCTCCAGTAAGACTAAATATAAAACACATGCAGAAGAAATGGCAAATCGGTTTAAAACAAGAGGATATTCTAATCGTAATGTAAAATATGCAATGAATCAGGCGCTTAAAACTGATAGAGACTCCCTATTGTGGGAGAAAAAGGAGAAAAAAACAGCTAACAGAGTGAGGTTCATTACAGAATACAACGGTCACTGGAATCAAGTCCGCAACATCCTAAAAAGCAAATGGCAATTTCTACTCTCAGATGAAAGTATTAAAAGTGTTGTAGGTGACTTTCCATCTCTAGTAGCACGTAGGGCTCCTAACCTAAAAGACAGACTAGTAAAAAGTGATTTTTCACGCAATCCAAAAGCACAAAATTGGCGAGAAAAACGAAAAAAATTACAAGGTTGTTTTCAATGTAATTGCGTATTTTGTAAATTTTTGGTTAAAACCAAACAATTTAGTACTGGTGACAAAATATATGAAATCAGACAATTTATAAATTGTAAATCTGACAATGTAATATACTTATTGTATTGCCCGTGCCCCCTATATTATACAGGAAAAACTAAGAGAATCTTGAAAGATAGAATTACAGAACATCGCAAAGATATCGCTAATGCAAAGCAAGGAAACATTAATAGTAATATAGCCCTACACTTTAAACTTTGTCATAATTGTTCAGTGGATGACCTCAAAGTAATAGGCATTGAGAAATGCTACCTTCATGGTAGAGGGGGTGATATAGACAATCTACTTCTTAGAAAAGAGGTAGCTTGGATATATAGATTAAAAACTCTGTCACCAAAAGGACTAAACGAAAAATTAGACTTTGCCCCTTTTTTTTAAATATTATTTAATATTAAAATTCACCTAAAATTGTAAGGATTGAATGAATAAGTAACTGTACGTCACTCTCTTTCTGTTTATTTTCCTGTAGCAATGTGTAAATAATTAACTTTTCCTCTAGCAATGTGTAAATAATTAACTTTCACTATTTTATCCACCCTAATATTAATATTGTTTTTAATAAGTAACAACAAGCTGAAAAAGTTCATCTTTACCATGGACTACATAGTTCCAATGGCTATTATATTGGGGGTTGTGGTAATATGTGAGTTTTCCTGATGCTCTTCATTTACTGCTTTTGCTGTACTGGAGGCGGAACGAAACGGCTTTAATAAAACTTAAATATCAAGCAAGTGTTAATATTGCTGGTGCTAATTTTAGGCAAGTGTTGTGAATATAACTTTGGAGTAAATGCAAATACTGAATGAACGTGCTTTAGAAGATTAGATTATAGTTTATTTTGTCTGTTCTTTCTTTTATTGTGTACAGCATATAAACATATGTTGTGCTAATTATCGCTAAATATTTTCACCAATCCAGGAGAAGGGCCGAGTTTAAATAGAACAAGTATGGGACTTTGAATCATACGCCCTGAGGAAGCCCCATTGACGTCTATGTCACGTGGGGGGTGAAACGGCCGTTGGCGTGGAACGTCACTATCGCACAGCTGGGAATCAAGCCTCGATTTGTTTGCTCGATGCAAATGTCAAACACAGCTTTGGAACCATATTAGCCGTAAATACAGTCTGGGAATCCCCATAAGAAGCAAGTTGTTGTATCCAGATCAGGCTATGGTATAAGGACGTAACGGAGAACCGACTATCCAGGAGTCACTTGATAAGTATCCTTGGACTATCAAGTCTAACTTTCTAAATGGAACACACTCCTTGGGAAACCAAGTAACAGAGTGATCTCTGTTTGCAACAGTTCTACTACATGTTGCAATGAAGTACAAGTAACTCTTTAATATGTCCTTTTTTTGCCTGCTTGATACATTTTATGCTAATGGTTCATACTTGCTGTGATTACGCTAGTAGTATTTTATGGACATAGATCCCGCATATGGTTTACTATGGTAGCTGAAACCTTTTATTACATTGGTGATATACTCTGGTAAGGGTGTTGTCCATTAATACGAAAGTGTAAAAAACAGAATTTATGCTTACCTGATAAATTACTTTCTCCAACGGTGTGTCCGGTCCACGGCGTCATCCATTACTTGTGGGATATTCTCCTCCCCTACAGGGAAAGGCAAGGAGAGCACACAGCAAGAGCTGTCCATATAGCTCCCCCTCTGGCTCCGCCCCCCAGTCATTCGACCGACGGTTAGGAGAAAAAGGAGAAACTATAGGGTGCCGTGGTGACTGTAGTGTATAAAGAAAAAGAAAAAATTTTCAAACCTGATTAAAAAACCAGGGCGGGCCGTGGACCCGACACACCGTTGGAGAAAGTAATTTATCAGGTAAGCATAAATTCTGTTTTCTCCAACATTGGTGTGTCCGGTCCACGGCGTCATCCATTACTTGTGGGAACCAATACCAAAGCTTTAGGACACGGATGAAGGGAGGGAGCAAATCAGGTTACCTAAACAGAAGGCACCACGGCTTGCAAAACCTTTCTCCCAAAAACAGCCTCCGAAGAAGCAAAAATATCAAATTTGTAAAATTTGGCAAAAGTGTGCAGAGAAGACCAAGTCGCTGCCTTACATATCTGATTAACAGAAGCCTCGTTCTTGAAGGCCCATGTGGAAGCCACAGCCCTAGTGGAGTGAGCTGTGATTCGTTCAGGAGGCTGCCGTCCGGCAGTCTCATAAGCCAATCGGATAATGCTTTTCAGCCAGAAAGAAAGGGAGGTAGCAATAGCTTTTTGTCCTCTCCTCTTACCAGAGTAAACGACAAACAAGGATGAGGTTTGTCTAAAATTCTTTGTTGCTTCTAAATAGAACTTTAAAGCACGGACTACATCTAAATTGTGTAACAAACGTTCCTTCTTTGAAACTGGATTCGGGCACAGAGAAGGAACAACTATTTCCTGGTTAATATTCTTGTTGGAAACAACTTTTGGAAGAAAACCAGGCTTGGTACGCAAAATAACCTTATCTGAATGGAACACCAGATAGGGTGGATCACACTGCAAAGCAGATAATTCAGAAACTCTTCTAGCAGAAGAAATAGCAACCAAAAACAGAACTTTCCAAGATAGCAACTTGATATCTATGGAATGTAAGGGTTCAAACGGAACCCCCTGAAGAACTGAAAGAACTAAATTTAGACTCCAAGGAGGAGTCAAGGGTCTGTAAACAGGTTTGATTCTGACCAAAGCCTGTACAAAAACTTGTACCTCTGGCACAGCTGCCAGTCGTTTGTATAACAAGACGGATAAAGCAGAAATCCAAACCTTCTTGGAGAAAGGAGAGGATCTTAGGAATTTTAATCTTACTCCAGGAGAATCCCTTGGATTCACACCAACAGATATATCTTTTCCATATTTTATGGTAAATCTTTCTAGACACAGGTTTTCTGGATCTATCACTGAATCTGAAAACCCATGCTTGGATAAAATCAAACGTTCAATTTCCAAGCAGTCAGCTGCAGAGAAATTAGATTTGGATGTTCGAATGGACCTTGTACTAGAAGATCCTGTCTCAAAGGTAGCTTCCATGGTGGAGCCGATGACATATTCACCGGGTCTGCATACCAAGTCCTGCGCGGCCATGCAGGAGCTATCAGAATCACAGAGGCCTTCTCCTGTTTGATCCTGGCTACAAGCCTGGGAAGGAGAGGGAACGGTGGAAATGCATAAGCTAGGTTGAACGACCAAGGCGCCACTAATGCATCCACTAGAGTGGCCTTGGGATCCCTGGATCTGGACCCGTAGCAAGGAACCTTGAAGTTCTGACGAGACACCATCAGATCCATGTCTGGAATGCCCCATAATTGAGTCAACTGGGCAAACACCTCCGGGTGGAGTTCCCACTCCCCCGGATAGAAAATCTGACGACTCAGATAATCCGCCTCCCAGTTGTCTACTCCTGGGATGTGGATTGCAGATAGGTGGCAGGAGTGATCCTCCGCCCATTTGATGATCTTGGATACCTCTCTCATCGCCAAGGAACTCCTTGTTCCTCCCTGATGGTTGATGTAAGCTACAGTCGTCATGTTATCTGACTGGAATCTTATGTATCCGGCCTTCGCTAGATGAGGCCAAGCCCGGAGAGCATTGAATATCGCTCTCAGTTCCAGGATGTTGATCGGGAGAAGAGACTCTTCCCGAGACCATAAACCCTGAGTTTTCAGGGAATCCCAGACCGCGCCCCAGCCTGATAGACTGGCGTCGGTTGTGACAATGACCCACTTTGGTCTGCAGAAACTCATTCCCTGAGACAGGTGATCCTGTCTACTGGAGCATGCACAGTTGTAATGGTCTTAGATGAATTCGAGCAAAAGGAACTATGTCCATTGCTGCAACCATCAACCCTACTACTTCCATGCACTGAGCTATGGAAGGCTGCAGAATAGAGAGAAGAACTTGACAAGCGTTTAGAAGCTTTGACTTTCTGACTTCTGTCAGGAAGATCTTCATTTCAAAAGAATCTATTATTGTTCCCAAAAAGGGAACTCTTGTCGACGGAGACAGGGAACTCTTTTCTACGTTCACCTTCCACCCGTGAGATCTGAGAAAGGCTAGAACAATGTCTGTATGAGCCTTTGCCTTGGAAAGACGACGCTTGAATTAGAATGTCGTCCAGATAAGGTGCCACTGCAATGCCCCTTGGTCTTAGAACCGCTAGAAGGGACCCGAGCACCTTTGTGAAAATTCTGGGAGCAGTGGCTAGTCCGAATGGGAGAGCCACGAACTGATAATGTTTGTCCAGAAAGGCGAACCTTAGGAACTGATGATGATCTTTGTGGATAGGAATATGTAGATACGCATCCTTTAAATCCACGGTATTCATATATTGACCCTCCTGGATTGTAGGTAAAATTGTTCGAATGGTTTCCATTTTGAACGATGGAACTCTTGAGAAATTTGTTTAGAATTTTTAAATCCAGAATTGGTCTGAAAGTTCCCTCTTCTTTGGGAACTACAAACAGATTTGAGTAAAAACCCCTGACCTTGTTCCACAGTTGGAACTGGGTGTATCACTCCCATCTTTAACAGGTCTTCTACACAATGTAAGAATGCCTGTCTACTTATTTGGTTTGAAGATAAGTGAGAAATGTGGAACCTTCCCCTTGGGGGTAGTTCCTTGAATTCTAGAAGATAACCCTGAGAGACTATTTCTAGTGTCCAGGGATTCTGAACATCTCTTGCCCAAGCCTGAGCAAAGAGAGAGAGAGTCTGTCCCCTACTAGATCCGGTCTCGGATCGGGGGCTACCCCTTCATGCTCTCTTGGTAGCAGCAGCAGGCTTCTTGGCCTGTTTACCCTTATTCCAGCCTTGTATTGGTTTCCAAGCTGGTTTAGTCTGGGAAGCGTTACCCTCTTGTCTAGAGGCTGCTGAGTTAGAAGCCGGTCCGTTCCTGAAATTCTTAGCCTTGAAAGGCCTATCCTGTGGGAGGGCATGGCCCTTTCCCCCAGTGATGTCTGAAATAATTTCTTTCAATTCTGGCCCAAAAAGGGTCTTACCTTTGAAATGGATATTAAGCAATTTTGTCTTGGAAGATACATCCGCCGACCAAGACTTTAGCCAGAGCGCTCTGCGCGCCACAATTGCAAACCCTGAATTTTTCACCGCTAATCTCGCTAACTGCAAAGCGGCGTCTAAAATAAAGGAATTAGCTAACTTAAGTGCGTGAATTCTGTCCATGACTTCCTCATACGGAGTCTCCCTACTGAGCGACTTTTCCAGTTCCTCGAACCAGACCCACGCCGCTGTAGTGACAGGAATAATGCACGAAATAGGTTGAAGGAGGTAACCTTGCTGTACAAAAATCTTTTTAAGCAAACCCTCCAATTTTTTATCCATAGGATCTTTGAAAACACAATTGTCCTCAATGGGAATGGTCGTGCGTTTGGCTAGTGTAGAAACCACCCCCTCGACCTTAGGGACTGTTTGCCATATGTCCTTCCTGGGGTCGACCATAGGGAACAATTTCTTAAATATAGGAGGAGGGACAAAAGGTATGCCTGGCTTCTCCCACTCCTTATTCACTATGTCCGCCACCCGTTTAGGTATCGGAAAGGCATCAGGGTGCACCGGGACCTCTAGGAACTTGTCCATCTTGCACAAGTTTTCTGGGATGACCAGATTGTCACAATCATCCAGAGTAGATAGCACCTCCTTAAGTAATGCGCAGAGATGCTCTGATTTAAATTTAAATGTCACAACATCAGGTTCTGCCTGCTGAGAAATTCTTCCTGTATCAGAAATTTCTCCATCTGAGAAACCCTCCCTCACTGCCACTTCAGACTGGTGTGAGGGTATGGCAGAAAAATTATCATCAGCGCCCTCCTGCTCTACAGTGTTTAAAACAGAGCAATCGCGCTTTCTCTGAAATGCTGGCATTTTGGATAAAATATTAGCTATGGAGTTATCCATTACTGCCGTCAATTGTTGCATAGTAACAAGCATTGGCACGCTAGAAGTACTAGGGGTCGCCTGCGCGGGCATAACTGGTATAGACACAGAAGGAGAAGATGTAGAACTATCTCTACTTCCTTCATCTGAGGAATCATCCTGGGCAACCTTACTATTTGTGACAATACTGTCCTTACTGTGTTTGGACGCTATGGCACAATTATCACATATATTTCAAGGGGGAACCACATTGGCTTCCATACATACAGAACATGATCTATCTGAAGGTACAGACATGTTAAACAGGCTTAAACTGGTTAATAAAGTACAAAAACCGTTTTAAAACAAAACCGTTACGGTCTCTTTAAATGTTAAACAGGGCACACTTTATTACTGAATATGTGAAAAACTATGAAGGAATTATCCAATCTTTACCAAATTTTCACCACAGTGTCTTAATGCATTCAAAGTATTGCACCCCAATTTTCAAGCTGTTAACCCTTAAAATGTGGAAACCGGAGCCGTTTGCAATTTTAACCCCACTACAGTCCCAGCCACAGCCTTTGTTGTGACTTCAACTATCCCAGGGGGGTATTTCAAGCACTCTAGGAACGTTTTCAGTGGACACCAGACCCTCTCACATGCATCTGCATGCACTGTACTTAAAAGAAACTGTGCAATAATGGCGCGAAAATGAGGCTCTGCCTAATACAGTGAAAGGCCCTTCCTGACTGGGAAGGTGTCTTAACTAGTGCCTGGCGATAAAAACGTTCCCCAAATAATAAAAAGTGTGAAATCCACTTCAAACTTTAAATAAAAACTTAAATAAACAATTGATTTAGCCCTTAAGAGTGTCCACCAGTTAATAGCCCATAATAAGCCCTTTATTCTTTCTGAGTCTAAGAAAATGGCTTACCGATCCCCATGAGGGAAAAATGACAGCCTTCCAGCATTACACAGTCTTGTTAGAAAATGGCTAGTCATACCTTGAGCAGAAAAGTCTGCAAACTGTTCCCCCCAACTGAAGTTCTCTCATCTCAACAGTCCTGTGTGGGAACAGCAATTGATTTTAGTTACTGCTGCTAAAATCATACTCCTCTTTTAAACAGAACTCTTCATCTCTTTCTGTTTCAGAGTAAATAGTACATACCAGTACTATTTCAAAATAACAAACTCTACAACTAACACCACAAACTCCTCACCATCCCCGTGGAGATGCTACTTGTTCAGAGCGGCAAGGAGAATGACTGGGGGGCGGAGCCAGAGGGGGAGCTATATGGACAGCTCTTGCTGTGTGCTCTCCTTGCCTTTCCCTGTAGGGGAGGAGAATATCCCACAAGTAATGGATGACGCCGTGGACCGGACACACCAATGTTGGAGAAATAAGCCTTACATGTCAAAACAACTTACATGTATTTTTATGCTTATATTTAGAAGTATTAGGCATAGATCCTCAGGTGTTTACCTCATGATAACATATTTCCAATCAGTTTGGGTTATCCTCTGAGAGAGGTGTTGCCAATACTTGTTGCTGCCTTCTTAGTTATTTTGCATGGATCCCCTCCTATATCCATGGTAGCAGATTTCTGTGTATTCACAGGGCTACCCATTTGCTTGGGGTGTTGCTAAATAACTTTACTATAACTATATTTAAGGTCACTATTATTGCATCCTAAGCAACCATTGTGAGCTGGCCAGCTTTTTCTATGTGTTTTTTATATTTCGAAACACTTGATTTTTATTCGCACTTGTAATAAAATTAATTTATTAACTATCTATGTGTGGTTTGATTTTGGGGGCCTGGCCCCCGATCAGGTTGCGCTGGGGTAGGGAGCACCAATTTTTACATATATATTTTTGATACTTTATAGATATCTCTTATTAAAGAGTTAAATTTCTGGAGTGCTGAAATCCCTGTCTTTCTTTGGAGAGGACACTACTGTGTCCTCTTCGTGTTTCTCTCTATTGAAATAGTGAATCTATGTGTGCATCAGGGTCTGCACCCACATGTATTTTCTATAAACTATATTATCCTACTCCCCAATAATTTGTATATATTTATATATATATATATAGTAATGGTAGAGATGGAGGGCACTCACAGGACTTCAATCATTAAGTAACTTTTATTATGCTGATTACATTAATACAGTGTCAACGTTTCGGCCCTTTCTAAGGGCCTTAGAAAGGGCCGAAACGTCGACACTGTATTAATGTAATCAGCATAATAAAAGTTACTTAATGATTGAAGTCCTGTGAGTGCCCTCCATCTCTACCATTACTCTATAAGTATCACTTGAGGATAGCACCCAGGCATTGGCAACATTGATGTGGAAGGAGTGCTAGGCCACCGGCTACAATATATATATATATAACATAATTTATGTAAGAACTTACCTGATAAATTCATTTCTTTCATATTAGCAAGAGTCCATGAGCTAGTGACGTATGGGATATACATTCCTACCAGGGGGGGGCAAAGTTTCCCAAACCTCAAAATGCCTATAAATACACCCCTCACCACACCCACAATTCAGTTTAACGAATAGCCAAGAAGTGGGGTGATAAAAAAGTGCGAAAGCATATAAAATAAGGAATTGGAATAATTGTGCTTTATACAAAAAAATCATAACCACCACAAAAAAGGGCGGGCCTCATGGACTCTTGCTAATATGAAAGAAATGAATTTATCAGGTAAGTTCTTACATAAATTATGTTTTCTTTCATGTAATTAGCAAGAGTCCATGAGCTAGTGACGTATGGGATAATGATTACCCAAGATGTGGATCTTTCCACACAAGAGTCACTAGAGAGGGAGGGATAAAATAAAGACAGCCAATTCCTGCTGAAAATAATCCACACCGAAAATAAAGTTTAATGAAAAACAGAAGCAGAAGATTCAAACTGAAACCGCTGCCTGAAGTACTTTTCTACCAAAAACTGCTTCAGAAGAAGAAAATACATCAAAATGGTAGAATTTAGTAAAAGTATGCAAAGAGGACCAAGTTGCTGCTTTGCAAATCTGATCAACCGAAGCTTCATTCGTAAACGCCCAGGAAGTAGAAACTGACCTAGTAGAATGAGCTGTAATCCTCTGAGGCGGAGTTTTACCCGACTCAACATATGCAAGATGAATTAAAGATTTCAACCAAGATGCCAAAGAAATGGCAGAAGCTTTCTGGCCTTTTCTAGCACCGGAAAAAATAACAAATAGACTAGAAGTCCTTCGGAAAGACTTAGTAGCTTCAACATAATATTTCAAAGCTCTAACAACATCCAAAGAATGCAATGATTTCTCCTTAGAATTCTTAGGATCAGGACATAATGAAGGAACCACAATTTCTCTACTAATGTTGTTGGAATTCACAACTTTAGGTAAAAATTCAAAAGAAGTTCTCAACACCGCCTTATCCTGATGAAAAATCAGAAAAGGAGACTCACAAGAAAGAGCAGATAATTCAGAAACTCTTCTGGCAGAAGAGATGGCCAAAAGGAACAAAACTTTCCAAGAAAGTAATTTAATGTCCAATGAATGCATAGGTTCAAAGGGAGGAGTTTGAAGAGCTCCCAGAACCAAATTCAAACTCCAAGGAGGAGAAATTGACTTAATGACAGGTTTTATACGAACCAAAGCTTGTACAAAACAATGAATATCAGGAAGAGTAGCAATCTTTCTGTGAAAAAGAACAGAAAGAGCAGAGATTTGTCCCTTCAAGGAACTTGCAGACAAACCTTTATCTAAACCATCCTGAAGAAACTGTAAAATTCTCGGTATTCTAAAAGAATGCCAAGAAAAATGATGAGAAAGACACCAATAAATATAAGTCTTCCAGACTCTATAATATATCTCTCTAGATACAGATTTACGAGCCTGTAACATAGTATTAATCACAGAGTCAGAGAAACCTCTTTGACCAAGAATCAAGCGTTCAATCTCCATACCTTTAAATTTAAGGATTTCAGATCCTGATGGAAAAAAGGACCTTGTGACAGAAGGTCTGGTCTTAACGGAAGAGTCCACGGATGGCAAGAGGCCATCCGGACAAGATCTGCATACCAAAACCTGTGAGGCCATGCCGGAGCTACCAGCAGAACAAACGAGCATTCCCTCAGAATCTTGGAGATTACTCTTGGAAGAAGAACTAGAGGCGGAAAGATATAGGCAGGATGATACTTCCAAGGAAGTGATAATGCATCCACTGCCTCCGCCTGAGGATCCCGGGATCTGGACAGATATCTGGGAAGCTTCTTGTTTAGATGAGACGCCATCAGATCTATTTCTGGAAGTTCCCACATTTGAACAATCTGAAGAAATACCTCTGGGTGAAGAGACCATTCGCCCGGATGCAACGTTTGGCGACTGAGATAATCCGCTTCCCAATTGTCTACACCTGGGATATGAACCGCAGAAATTAGACAGGAGCTGGATTCCGCCCAAACCAAAATTCGAGATACTTCTTTCATAGCCAGAGGACTGTGAGTCCCTCCTTGATGATTGATGTATGCCACAGTTGTGACATTGTCTGTCTGAAAACAAATGAACGATTCTCTCTTCAGAAGAGGCCAAAACTGAAGAGCTCTGAAAATTGCACAGAGTTCCAAAATATTGATCGGTAATCTCACCTCCTGAGATTCCCAAACTCCTTTGCCGTCAGAGATCCCCACACAGCTCCCCAACCTGTGAGACTTGCATCTGTTGAAATTACAGTCCAGGTTGGAAGCACAAAAGAAGCCCCCTGAATTAAACGATGGTGATCTGTCCACCACGTTAGAGAGTGTCGAACAATCGGTTTGAAAGATATTAATTGAGATATCTTTGTGTAATCCTTGCACCATTGATTCAGCATACAGAGCTGAAGAGGTCGCATGTGAAAACGAGCAAAGGGGATCGCGTCCGATGCAGCAGTCATAAGACCTAGAATTTCCATGCATAAGGCTACCGAAGGGAATGATTGTGACTGAAGGTTTCGACAAGCTGCAATCAATTTTAGACGTCTCTTGTCTGTTAAAGACAGAGTCATGGACACTGAATCTATCTGGAAACCCAGAAAGGTTACCCTTGTCTGAGGAATCAAAGAACTTTTTGGTAAATTGATCCTCCAACCATGATCTTGAAGAAACAACACAAGTCGATTCGTATGAGATTCTGCTAAATGTAAAGACTGAGCAAGTACCAAGATATCGTCCAAATAAGGAAATACCACAATACCCTGTTCTCTGATTACAGACAGAAGGGCACCGAGAACCTTTGTAAAAATTCTTGGAGCTGTAGCTAGGCCAAACGGCAGAGCCACAAACTGGTAATGCTTGTCCAGAAAAGAGAATCTCAGGAACTGATAATGATCTGGATGAATCGGAATATGCAGATATGCATCCTGTAAATCTATTGTGGACATATAATTCCCTTGCTGAACAAAAGGCAAGATAGTCCTTACAGTTACCATCTTGAACGTTGGTATCCTTACATAACGATTCAATATTTTTAGATCCAGAACTGGTCTGAAGGAATTCTCCTTCTTTGGTACAATGAAGAGATTTGAATAAAACCCCATCCCCTGTTCCGGAACTGGAACAATTACTCCAGCCAACTCTAGATCTGAAACACAATTCAGAAATGCTTGAGCTTTCACTGGATTTACTGGGACACGGGAAAGAAAAAATCTCTTTGCAGGAGGTCTCATCTTGAAACCAATTCTGTACCCTTCTGAAACAATGTTCTGAATCCAAAGATTGTGAACAGAATTGATCCAAATTTCTTTGAAAAAACATAACCTGCCCCCTACCAGCTGAGCTGGAATGAGGGCCGCACCTTCATGAGGACTTAGAAGCAGGCTTTGCCTTTCTAGCAGGCTTGGATTTATTCCAGACTGGAGATGGTTTCCAAACTGAAACTGCTCCTGAGGATGAAGGATTAGGCTTTTGTTCTTTGTTGAAACGAAAGGAACGAAAACGATTATTAGCCCTGTTTTTACCTTTAGATTTTTTATCCTGTGGTAAAAAAATTCCTTTCCCACCAGTAACAGTTGAGATAATAGAATCCAACTGAGAACCAAATAATTTGTTACCCTGGAAAGAAATGGAAAGTAGAGTTGATTTAGAAGCCATATCAGCATTCCAAGTCTTAAGCCATAAAGCTCTTCTAGCTAAAATAGCTAGAGACATAAACCTGACATCAACTCTGATAATATCAAAAATGGCATCACAGATAAAATTATTAGCATGCTGAAGAAGAATAATAATATCATGAGAATCATGATCTGTTACTTGTTGCGCTAAAGTTTCCAACCAAAAAGTTGAAGCTGCAGCAACATCAGCCAAAGATATAGCAGGTCTAAGAAGATTACCTGAACACAGATAAGCTTTTCTTAGAAAGGATTCAATTTTCCTATCTAAAGGATCCTTAAACGAAGTACCATCTGACGTAGGAATAGTAGTACGTTTAGCAAGGGTAGAAATAGCCCCATCAACTTTAGGGATTTTGTCCCAAAATTCTAATCTGTCAGACGGCACAGGATATAATTGCTTAAAACGTTTAGAAGGAGTAAATGAATTACCCAATTTATCCCATTCTTTGGAAATTACTGCAGAAATAGCATTAGGAACAGGAAAAACTTCTGGAATAACCACAGGAGATTTAAATACCTTATCCAAACGTTTAGAATTATTATCAAGAGGACCAGAATCCTCTATTTCTAAAGCAATTAGTACTTCTTTAAGTAAAGAACGAATAAATTCCATTTTAAATAAATATGAAGATTTATCAGCATCAATCTCTGAGACAGAATCCTCTGAACCAGAAGAGTCATCAGAATCAGAATGATGATGTTCATTTAAAAATTCATCTGTAGGGAGAGAAGTTTTAAAAGATTTTTTACGTTTACTAGAAGGAGAAATAACAGACATAGCCTTCTTTATGGATTCAGAAACAAAATCTCTTATGTTATCAGGAACATTCTGCACCTTAGATGTTGAAGGAACTGCAACAGACAATGGTACTTTACTAAAGGAAATATTATCTGCATTAACAAGTTTGTCATGACAATTAATACAAACAACAGCCGGAGGAATAGCTACCAAAAGTTTACAGCAGATACACTTAGCTTTGGTAGATCCAGCACTAGACAGCGATTTTCCTGTAGTATCTTCTGACTCAGATGCAACGTGAGACATCTTGTAATATGTAAGAGAAAAAACAACATATAAAGCAAAATTGATCAAATTCCTTAAATGACAGTTTCAGGAATGGGAAAAAATGCCAAAGAACAAGCTTCTAGCAACCAGAAGCAATGAAAAATGAGACTTAAATAATGTGGAGACAAAAGCGACGCCCATATTTTTTAGCGCCAAATAAGACGCCCACATTATTTGGCGCCTAAATGCTTTTGGCGCCAAAAATGACGCCACATCCGGAACGCCGACACTTTTGGCGCAAAATAACGCCAAAAAATGACGCAACTTCCGGCGACACGTATGACGCCGGAAACGGAAAAGATTTTTTGCGCCAAAAAAGTCTGCGCCAAGAATGACGCAATAAAATGAAGCATTTTCAGCCCCCGCGAGCCTAACAGCCCACAGGGAAAAAGAGTCAAATTTTTGAAGGTAAGAAAAAATGATTAATTCAAATGCATTATCCCAAATATGAAACTGACTGTCTGAAAATAAGGAATGTTGAACATTCGGAGTCAAGGCAAATAAACGTTTGAATACATATATTTAGAACTTTATAAACAAAGTGCCCAACCATAGCTTAGAGTGTCACAGAAAATAAAATTTACTTACTCCAGGACACTCATCTACATGTTTGTAGAAAGCCAAACCAGTACTGAAACGAGAATCAGCAGAGGTAATGGTATATATAAGAGTATATCGTCGATCTGAAAAGGGAGGTAAGAGATGAATCTCTACGACCGATAACAGAGAACCTATGAAATAGACCCCGTAGAAGGAGATCACTGCATTCAAATAGGCAATACTCTCCTCACATCCCTCTGACATTCACTGCACGCTGAGAGGAAAACCGGGCTCCAACTTGCTGCGGAGCGCATATCAACGTAGAATCTAGCACAAACTTACTTCACCACCTCCATCGGAGGCAAAGTTTGTAAAACTGAATTGTGGGTGTGGTGAGGGGTGTATTTATAGGCATTTTGAGGTTTGGGAAACTTTGCCCCTCCTGGTAGGAATGTATATCCCATACGTCACTAGCTCATGGACTCTTGCTAATTACATGAAAGAAATATATATATATATATATATATATATATATACACACACATACACACACATATATATATATATATATACATACATACACACACACACACACACACACACACATTCATACATACATATACACACTGAAACAAATAATCAGACAAAAGAACAGCTCTATATTTACCCTTTCAGTTCTGTCAGCACAAAACAGCCTTGTATGGTGGCGTTTCTGCACAACAATGTAGGTGATTCCAGGCTGATAGTCTTTTTCCAGACTAATACAGGCTTCTCTGATTGCTAGCAGCTCATAATATAACACCTGTTACAAAGAGTAAACTTCAATACAAAAATGTACATTACAGTCATTTAGAAAATACACAGAACAACTGCATGCATTTAGGAGTTTCACATAAAAAACAGATCAACAAAGAATAAAATAAAACAATTTAATTGAATTCACTAAAAGGGACATAAAACAATAAGTAAATGCTATGCATAATAATGTATTTAATCCAAAGATTGGCATAAAGATATTGTTTTAAAATATATATATATTATCTGTTTAAATATTAAAGAAAAAAGTGTACATTTTTAGTAACCATAAAGCAAAACACCTCACCATGTTATAACCTACGTTTCCTTTATGGCCTCTGCACAGGAAAAGGCTCATTAGGCACAGAGATAAAGTAAACAAACTATGGTTGTGTATAGTAGTGTCTGGCGTCTTAAAGGGATAGTCAAGTCAAAATTAAACTTTCATGAATCAGATAGAGCATGTAATTTTTTCAACAACTTTCCAATTTACTTCCGTTAACAAAATGTGCACAGGCTTTTTATATTTACACTTTTTAAATCACCAGCTACTGAGCATGTGCAATAATTCACCGAATAACATATACTGGTCCTAAAGCCTGTGTACACGGGTCAATTTTTTAAGTACCGCAGTTATAACCCTTGCTCCCTCTCTCTCCCCCTCTCTTTGGCGCGCTCTCTCTCCCCCGCCTATTTTGCGCGCTCTCTCCCCCCTCTTTTGCTCTCTCTCTCTCCCCCTCTTTTGCTCTCCCCCCCTCTTTTGCTCTCTCTCCCCCCTTTTGCTCACTTTCTCTCTCTCTTCCCCCCTCTTCTGCTCTCTCTCCCTCTTTTGCTCTCTCTCTCTCCCCTCTTTTGTTCTCTCTCTCCCCCTCTCTTTTGCTCGCTCTCTCCTCCTCTCTTTTGCTCGCTCTCTCCTCCTCTTTTGCGCTCTCTCCCCCTCTCTTTTGCGCTCTCTCCCCCTCTCTTTTGCGCTCTCTCTCCCCCTTCTCGTTTGCGCTCTCTCTCCCCCTTCTCTTTTGCGCTCTCTCTCCCCCTTCTCTTTTGCGCTCTCTCTCTCCCTTCTCTTTTGCGCTCTCTCTCTCCCCCTCTCTTTTGCGCTCTCTCTCTCTCCCTCTCTTTTGCGCTCTCTCTCTCGCCCCTCTCTTTTGAGCTCTCTCCCCACTCTCTTTTGCGCTCTCTCCCCCCTCTCTTTTGTGCTCTCTCTCCCTTCTCTTTTGCGCTCTCTCTCCCTCTCTTTTGAGCTCTCTCTCCCCCTCTCTTTTGAGCTCTCTCTCCCCCCTCTATTTTGAGCTCTCTCTCCCCCCTCTATTTTGAGCTCTCTCTCCCCCCTCTATTTTGAGCTCTCTCTCCCTCTCTTTTGCGCTCTCTCTCTCCCCCCTCTCTTTTGCGCTCTCTCTCTCCCCCTCTCTTTTGCGCTCTCTCCCCCCTCTCTTTTGAGCTTTCTCTCCCCCTCTTTTGTGCTCTCTCTCCCCTCTTTTGCTCTCTCTCCTCCTCTTTCTCTCTCCCACCCCTCTTTTGCTCTCTCTCTCCCCGCTCTTTTGCTCTCTCTCTTCCCCCTCTTTTTCTTGCTTTCTATATTTCCCTCCTCTCTCTCGTTCAGCCACGCCACACGGCCACGCCCCAACCAGGCAGCTTCCGCAGTGCGCACTCTGCTGATCAAGGCCAGGTATGTTTGTCCTTTGCAGTCTCTACTGCGCATGACTGCATCTGACATACCTGGCCTTTTATTATATAGGATATGCTTTTGTGATTGGCTGAGGGCTGTCACATGACACAGGGGGAGTGGAAATAGACATAACTTTGAAATTTGTTGGAAAAAAACAGAATTTATGCTTACCTGATAAATTACTTTCTCCAACGGTGTGTCCGGTCCACGGCGTCATCCATTACTTGTGGGAATATTCTCTTCCCCAACAGGAAATGGCAAAGAGCACAGCAAAAGCTGCCCATATAGCCCCTCCTCAGGCTCCGCCCCCCAGTCATTCGACCGACGGTTAGGAGAAAAAAAGGAGAAACTATAGGGTGCCGTGGTGACTGTAGTGTATAGAGAAAGAAATTTTTCAAACCTGATTAAAAAACCAGGGCGGGCCGTGGACCGGACACACCGTTGGAGAAAGTAATTTATCAGGTAAGCATAAATTCTGTTTTCTCCAACATTGGTGTGTCCGGTCCACGGCGTCATCCATTACTTGTGGGAACCAATACCAAAGCTTTAGGACACGATGAAGGGAGGGAGCAAATCAGGTTACCTAAACAGAAGGCACCACGGCTTGCAAAACCTTTATCCCAAAAATAGCCTCCGAAGAAGCATAAGTATCAAATTTGTAGAATTTGGCAAAAGTGTGCAAGGAAGACCAAGTCGCTGCCTTACATATCTGATCAACAGAAGCCTCGTTCTTGAAGGACATGGGCCACAGTAGAGTGAGCTGTGATTCTTTCAGGAGGCTGCCGTCCGGCAGTCTCATAAGCCAATCGGATAATGCTTTTCAGATAGAAAGAAAGAGAGGTAGCAGTAACTTTTTGTCCTCTCCTCTTACCAGAGTAAACGACAAACAAAGATGAGGTTTGTCTAAAATCCTTTGTTGCTTCTAAATAGAACTTTAAAGCACGGACTACATCTAAATTGTGAAACAAACGTTCCTTCTTTGAAACTGGTTTCGGACACAGAGAAGGAACAAGTATTTCCTGGTGGTTAATATTCTTGTTGGAAACAACTTTTGGAAGAAAACCAGGCTTGGTACGCAACACGACCTTATCTGAATGGAACACCAGATAGGGTGGATCACACTGCAAAGCAGATAATTCAGAAACTCTTCTAGCAGAAGAAATAGCAACCAAAAACAGAACTTTCCAAGATAGTAACTTGATATCTATGGAATGTAAGGGTTCAAACGGAACCCCTTGAAGAACTGAAAGAACTAAATTTAGACTCCAAGGAGGAGTCATGGGTCTGTAAACAGGCTTGATTCTGACCAAAGCCTGTACAAAAGCTTGTACATCTGGCACAGCTGCCAGGCGTTTGTGTAACAAAACAGACAAGGCAGATATCTGTCCTTTTAGAGAACTCGCTGACAACCTTTATCCAAACCCTCTTGGAGAAAGGAAAGAATCTTAGGAATTTTAATCTTACTCCAGGAGAATCCCTTGGATTAACACCAACAGATAACAAAATTTATGCTTACCTGATAAATTCCTTTCTCCTGTAGTGTGGTCAGTCCACGGGTCATCATTACTTCTGGGATATTATCTCCTCCCCTACAGGAAGTGCAAGAGGATTCACCCAGCAGAGCTGCTATATAGCTCCTCCCCTCTACGTCACCTCCAGTCATTCGACCAAAGGACCAACGAGAAAGGAGAAGCCCAAGGGTGTAGTGGTGACTGGAGTATAATCCAAAAAAAATCTTTAGCCTGCCATAAAAAACAGGGCGGGCCGTGGACTGACCACACTACAGGAGAAAGGAATTTATCAGGTAAGCATAAATTTTGTTTTCTCCTGTTAAGTGTGGTCAGTCCACGGGTCATCATTACTTCTGGGATACCAATACCAAAGCAAAAGTACACGGATGACGGGAGGGACAGGCAGGCTCTTTATACGGAGGGAACCACTGCCTGAAGAACCTTTCTCCCAAAAACAGCCTCCGAAGAAGCAAAAGTGTCAAATTTGTAAAATTTGGAAAAAGTATGAAGAGAAGACCAAGTTGCAGCCTTGCAAATCTGTTCAACAGAAGCCTCATTCTTAAAGGCCCAAGTGGAAGCCACAGCTCTAGTAGAATGAGCTGTAATTCTTTCAGGAGGCTGCTGTCCAGCAGTCTCATAGGCTAATCGTATTATGCTACGAAGCCAAAACGAGAGAGAGGTAGCCGAAGCTTTTTGACCTCTCCTCTGGCCAGAATAAACGACAAACAGGGAAGACGTTTGCCGAAACTCCTTAGTTGCCTGTAGATAAAATTTCAGGGCACGGACTACATCTAGATTGTGTAGCAGACGTTCCTTCTTCGAGGAAGGATTAGGACACAAGGATGGAACAACAATCTCTTGATTGATATTCCTGTTAGTGACCACCTTAGGTAGGAACCCAGGTTTAGTACGCAGAACTACCTTGTCTGAATGAAAAATCAGATAAGGAGAATCACAATGTAAGGCAGATAACTCAGAGACTCTTCAAGCTGAGGAAATAGCCATTAAAAACAGAACTTTCCAAGATAACAACTTGATATCAATGGAATGAAGGGGTTCAAACGGAACCCCCTGTAAAACATTAAGAACTAAGTTCAAACTCCATGGTGGAGCAACAGTTTTAAACACAGGCTTGATCCTAGCTAAAGCCTGACAAAAAGCTTGAACGTCCGGAACTTCTGACAGACGTTTGTGCAAAAGAATGGACAGAGCTGAAATCTGTCCCTTTAAAGAACTAGCGGATAACCCCTTTTCTAAACCTTCTTGTAGAAAAGACAATATCCTTGGAATCCTAACCTTACTCCATGAGTAACTCTTGGATTCGCACCAATATAAGTATTTACGCCATATTTTATGGTAAATCCTTCTGGTAACAGGCTTCCTAGCCTGTATTAAGGTATCAATAACTGGCTCAGAAAACCCACGTTTTGATAAAATCAAGAGTTCAATTTCCAAGCAGTCAGCTTCAGAGAAGTTAGATTTTGATGTTTGAATGGACCCTGAATCAGAAGGTCCTGTTTCAGAGGTAGAGACCAAGGCGGACAGGATGACATGCCCACTAGATCTGCATACCAAGTCCTGCGTGGCCATGCAGGTGCTATTAGAATCACTGATGCTCTCTCCTGCATGATTCTGGCAATCAATCGAGGAAGCATCGGGAAGGGTGGAAACACATAAGCCATCCCGAAGGTCCAAGGTGCTGTCAAAGCATCTATCATAACCGCTCCCGGATCCCTGGATCTGGACCCGTAGCGAGGAAGCTTGGCGTTCTGACGAGACGCCATGAGATCTATCTCTGGTTTGCCCCAACGTCGAAGTATCTGGGCAAAGACCTCCGGATGAAGTTCCCACTCCCCCGGATGAAAAGTCTGACGACTTAAGAAATCCGCCTCCCAGTTCTCCACTCCCGGGATGTGGATTGCAGACAGATGGCAAGAGTGAGACTCTGCCCAGCGAATTATCTTCGATACTTCCATCATTGCTAGGGAGCTTCTTGTCCCTCCCTGATGGTTGATGTAAGCTACAGTCGTGATGTTGTCCGACTGAAACCTGATGAACCCCCGAGTTGTTAACTGGGGCCAAGCCAGAAGGGCATTGAGAACTGCTCTCAATTCCAGAATGTTAATTGGAAGGAGACTCTCCTCCTGATTCCATAGTCCCTGAGCCTTCAGAGAATTCCAGATAGCGCCCCAACCTAGTAGGCTGGCGTCTGTTGTTACAATTGACCAGTCTGGCCTGCTGAATGGCATCCCCCTGGACAGGTGTGGCCGATAAAGCCACCATAGAAGAGAGTTTCTGGTCTCTTGATTCAGATTCAGAGTGGGGGACAAATCTGAGTAATCCCCATTCCACTGACTTAGCATGCACAATTGCAGCGGTCTGAGATGTAGGCGTGCAAAAGGTACTTCGTCCATTGCCGCTACCATTAAGCCGATCACCTCCATGCATTGAGCTACTGACGGGTGTTGAATGGAATGAAGGACCCGGCATGCATTTTGAAGCTTTGTTAACCTGTCTTCTGTCAGGTAAATCTTCATTTCTACAGAATCTATCAGAGTCCCCAAGAAGGGAACTCTTGTGAGTGGAAAGAGAGAACTCTTCTTTTCGTTCACCTTCCATCCATGCGACCTTAGAAATGCCAGTACTAACTCTGTATGAGACTTGGCAGTTTGAAAGCTTGAAGCTTGTATCAGAATGTCGTCTAGGTACGGAGCTACCGAAATTCCTCGCGGTCTTAGTACCGCCAGAAGAGTACCCAGAACCTTTGTGAAGATTCTTGGAGCCGTAGCCAGTCCGAATGGAAGAGCTACAAACTGGTAATGCCTGTCTAGAAAGGCAAACCTTAGATACCGGTAATGATCTCTGTGAATCGGTATGTGAAGGTAAGCATCCTTTAAATCCACTGTGGTCATGTACTGACCCTCTTGGATCATGGGCAGAATTGTTCGAATCGTTTCCATCTTGAACGATGGAAACCTTAGGAATTTGTTTAGGATCTTTAAATCCAAGATTGGCCTGAAAGTTCCCTCTTTTTTGGGAACTACAAACAGATTTGAGTAAAACCCTTGTCCTTGTTCCGACCGCGGAACTGGATGGATCACTCCCATTAATAAAAGATCTTGTACGCAGCGTAGGAACGCTGCTTTCTTTATTTGGTTTGTTGATAACCTTGACAGATGAAATCTCCCTCTTGGGGGATAGGATTTGAAGTCCAGAAGGTATCCCTGAGATATGATCTCTAACGCCCAGGGATCCTGAACATCTCTTGCCCTGGGCGAAGAGAGAAAGTCTGCCCCCTACTAGATCCGGTCCCGGATCGGGGGCCCTCGATTCATGCTGTCTTAGGGGCAGCAGCAGGTTTCCTGGCCTGCTTGCCCTTGTTCCAGGACTGGTTAGGTTTCCAGCCTTGTCTGTAGCGAGCAACAGCTCCTTCCTGTTTTGGTGCAGAGGAGGTTGATGCTGTTCCTGCTTTGAAATTACGAAAGGAACGAAAATTAGACTGTCTAGCCCTAGGTTTGGCTTTGTCCTGAGGCAGGGCATGGCCTTTACCTCCTGTAATGTCAGCGATAATCTCCTTCAACCCGGGCCCGAACAAGGTTTGCCCTTTGAAGGGTATATTAAGCAATTTAGATTTGGAAGTAACATCAGCTGACCAGGATTTTAGCCACAGTGCTCTGCGTGCCTGAATGGCAAATCCGGAATTCTTAGCCGTAAGTTTAGTTAAATGTACTACGGCATCTGAAATAAATGAGTTAGCTAACTTAAGGGTTCTAAGTTTGTCTGTAATCTCATCTAGTGTAGATGATTGCAGTGTCTCTTCCAGAGACTCAAACCAAAATGCTGCTGCAGCCGTGACAGGCGCAATACATGCAAGAGGTTGCAATATAAAACCTTGTTGAACAAACATTTTCTTAAGGTAACCCTCTAATTTTTTATCCATTGGATCAGAAAAGGCACAGCTATCCTCCACCGGGATAGTGGTACGCTTAGCTAAAGTAGAAACTGCTCCCTCCACCTTAGGGACCGTTTGCCATAAGTCCCGTGTGGTGGCGTCTATTGGAAACATTTTTCTAAATATCGGAGGGGGTGAGAACGGTACACCGGGCCTATCCCACTCCTTAGTAACAATTTCAGTAAGTCTCTTAGGTATAGGAAAAACATCAGTACTCGCCGGTACCGCAAAATATTTATCCAACCTACACATTTTCTCTGGTATTGCAACTGTGTTACAATCATTCAGAGCCGCTAACACCTCCCCTAGTAATACACGGAGGTTTTCCAGCTTAAATTTAAAGTTTGAAATATCTGAATCCAATCTATTTGGATCAGAACCGTCACCCACAGAATGAAGTTCTCCGTCCTCATGTTCTGCCACCTGTGACGCAGTGTCTGACATGGCCCTAATATTATCAGCGCACTCTGTTCTCACCCCAGAGTAATCACGCTTGCCTCTAAGTTCTGGTAATTTAGCCAAAACTTCAGTCATAACAGTAGCCATATCCTGTAATGTGATTTGAAATGGCCGCCCAGATGTACTCGGCGCTACAATATCACGCACCTCCCGAGCGGGAGATGTAGGTACTGACACGTGAGGCGAGTTAGTCGGCATAACTCTCCCCTCGTTGTCTGGTGAAATATGTTCAATTTGTACAGATTGACTCTTATTTAAAGTAGCATCAATACAGTTAGTACATAAATTTCTATTGGGCTCCACTTTGGCATTAGCACATATAGCACATGTATCTTCCTCTGAATCAGACATGTTTAACACACTAGCAATTAACTAGCAACTTGGAAATGCTTTTTAAGTAATTTACAATAATATGAAAACGAACTGTGCTTATAAGAAGCACAGAAAAAATTATGACAGTTGAAAATAACTAAGTTATAGCATCAAATCTTTGTAAGAAATAAACAATTTTAGCAAAGGATTGTTCCCATTAGCAAGGATAACTAACCCTGGCAGCAGAAAAAATACACAAAAAAATGTTTTTTATCACAGTAAACTACACTCTTCACAGCTCTGCTGTGATGATTACCTCCCTCAAACAAGGCTTTGGAGATCCCTGAGTTCTGTAAGATGAACCGGATCATGTAGGAAGAAAATGAACCTCTGACTGAGATTTTTTGATGCGTAGTAAAAGCGCCAAAAATGGCCCCTCCCCCTCACACATAACAGTGAGAGAGATCAGTGAACTGCTTTAAATTAAACAAAACTATTGCCAAGTGGAGAAAATAGTGCCCAAAACATATTTTCACCCAGTACCTCAGAGAAATAAACGTTTTTACATGCCAGCAAAAAAACGTTTAACCTCAATAAATTAATTGTTATTTAAAACCTATTGCAAGTCCCTGCAAATTAGGTTAAGTCTATGCATACAGTATAATCCAGTGAAGTACCATCCCCCAGAATACTGAAGTGTAAAATATACATACATGACAGCCTGATACCAGCTACATCTACTGCCTTTAATGCTGAGTTTACATTATAACGGTATGGCAGGATTTTCTCATCAATTCCATGTCAGAAAATAACAAACTGCTACATACCTCTTTGCAGATTAATCTGCCCGCTGTCCCCTGATCTGAAGTTTACCTCTCCTCAGATGGCCGAGAAACAGCAATATGATCTTAACTACTCCGGCTAAAATCATAGAAAAAAACTCAGGTAGATTCTTCTTCAAATTCTACCAGAGAATGAATAACACACTCCGGTGCTATTATAAAAACAGAATTTATGTTTACCTGATAAATTACTTTCTCCAACGGTGTGTCCGGTCCACGGCGTCATCCTTACTTGTGGGATATTCTCCTCCCCAACAGGAAATGGCAAAGAGCCCAGCAAAGCTGGTCACATGATCCCTCCTAGGCTCCGCCTACCCCAGTCATTCGACCGACGTTAAGGAGGAATATTTGCATAGGAGAAACCATATGTTACCGTGGTGACTGTAGTTAAAGAAAATAAATTATCAGACCTGATTAAAAAAACCAGGGCGGGCCGTGGACCGGACACACCGTTGGAGAAAGTAATTTATCAGGTAAACATAAATTCTGTTTTCTCCAACATAGGTGTGTCCGGTCCACGGCGTCATCCTTACTTGTGGGAACCAATACCAAAGCTTTAGGACACGGATGAAGGGAGGGAGCAAATCAGGTCACCTAAATGGAAGGCACCACGGCTTGCAAAACCTTTCTCCCAAAAATAGCCTCAGAAGAAGCAAAAGTATCAAATTTGTAAAATTTAGAAAAAGTGTGCAGTGAAGACCAAGTCACTGCCTTACATATCTGATCAACAGAAGCCTCGTTCTTGAAGGCCCATGTGGAAGCCACAGCCCTAGTGGAGTGAGCTGTGATTCTTTCAGGAGGCTGCCGTCCGGCAGTCTCATAAGCCAATCGGATAATGCTTTTAATCCAGAAGGAGAGAGAGGTAGAAGTTGCTTTTTGACCTCTCCGTTTACCAGAATAAACAACAAACAAAGACAAAGTTTGTCTGAAAACCTTAGTAGCTGCTAAGTAAAATTTGAGAGCACGAACTACATCCAAGTTGTGCAACAAACGTTCCTTCTTTGAAACTGGATTAGGACACAAAGAAGGCACAACTATCTCCTGGTTAATGTTTTTGTTAGAAACAACTTTTGGAAGAAAACCAGGTTTAGTACGCAAAACCACCTTATCTGCATGGAACACCAGATAAGGAGAAGAACACTGCAGAGCAGATAATTCTGAAACTCTTCTAGCAGAAGAAATTGCAACCAAAAACAAAACTTTCCAAGATAATAACTTAATATCAACGGAATGTAAGGGTTCAAACGGAACCCCCTAAAGAACTGAAAGAACTAGGTTGAGACTCCAAGGAGGAGTCAAAATTTTGTAAACAGGCTTGATTCTAACCAGAGCCTGAACAAAGGCTAGAACATCTGGCACAGCTGCCAGCTTTTTGTGAAGTAACACAGACAAGGCAGAAATCTGTCCCATCAAGGAACTTGCAGATAATCCTTTTTCCAATCCTTCTCGAAGGAAGGATAGACTCTTAGGAATCTTAACCTTGTCCCAAGGGAATCCTGCAGATTCACACCAACAGATATACCAAATTATGTGGTAATTTTTCTGGTTACAGGCTTTCAGGCCTGAACAAGAGTATTAATAACAGAATCTGAGAACCCTCGCTTTGATAAGATCAAGCGTTCAATCTCCAAGCAGTCAGCTGGAGTGGGTCGAACGGACCTAGAACAAGAAGGTCTCGTCTCAAAGGTAGCTTCCATGGTGGAGCCGATGACATATTCACCAGATCTGCATACCAAGTCCTGCGTGGCCACGCAGGAGCTATCAAAATCACCGACGCCCTCTCCTGATTGATCCTGGCTACCAGCCTGGGGATGAGAGGAAACGGCGGGAACACATAAGCTAGTTTGAAGGTCCAAGGTGCTACTAGTGCATCCACTAGAGCCGCCTTGGGATCCCTGGATCTGTACCCGTAGTAAGGAACTCTGAAGTTCTGACGAGAGGCCATCAGATCCATGTCTGGAATGCCCCACGGTTGAGTGACTTGGGCAAAGATTTCCGGATGGAGTTCCCACTCCCCCGGATGCAATGTCTGACGACTCAGAAAATCCGCTTCCCAATTTTCCACTCCTGGGATGTGGATAGCAGACAGGTGGCAGGAGTGAGACTCCGCCCATAGAATGATTTTGGTCACTTCTTCCATCGCTAGGGAACTCCTTGTTCCCCCCTGATGGTTGATGTATGAACTTGGCCCTCGCTAGCTGAGGCCAAGCTTTGAGAGCATTGAATATCGCTCTCAGTTCCAGAATATTTATCGGTAGAAGAGATTCTACCCGAGACCAAAGACCCTGAGCTTTCAGGGATCCCCAGACCGCGCCCCAGCCCATCAGACTGGCGTCGGTCGTGACAAGGACCCACTCTGGTCTGCGGAAGATCATCCCTTGTGACAGGTTGTCCAGGGACAGCCACCAACGGAATGAGTCTCTGGTCCTCTGATTTACTTGTATCTTCGGAGACAAGTCTGAATAGTCCCCATTCCACTGACTGAGCATGAACAGTTGTAATGGTCTTAGATGAATGCGCACAAAAGGAACTATGTCCATTGCCGCAACCATCAAACCTATCACTTCCATGCACTGCGCTATGGAAGGAAGAGGAACGGAATGAAGTATCCGACAAGAGTCTAGAAGTTTTGTTTTTCTGGCTTCTGTCAGAAAAATCCTCATTTCTAAGGAGTCTATTATAGTTCCCAAGAAGGGAACCCTCGTTGACGGAGATAGAGAACTCTTTTCCACGTTCACTTTCCATCCGTGAGATCTGAGAAAGGCCAGGACAATGTCCGTGTGAGCCTTTACTTGAGGAAGGGACGACGCTAGAATCAGAATGTCGTCCAAGTAAGGTACTACAGCAATGCCCCTTGGTCTTAGCACCGCCAGAAGGGACCCTAGTACCTATGAGAAAATCCTAGGAGCAGTGGCTAATCCGAAAGAAAACGCCACGAACTGGAAATGCTTGTCCAGGAATTCAAACCTTAGGAACCGATGATGTTCCTTGTGGATAGGAATATGTAGATACGCATCCTTGAAATCCACCTTGGTCATGAATTGACCTTCCTGGATGAAAGGAAGGAGTGTTCGAATGGTTTCCATCTTGAACGATGGAACCTTGAGAAACTTGTTCAAGATCTTGAGATCTAAGATTGGTCTGAACGTTCCCTCTTTTTTGGGAACTATGAACAGATTGGAGTAGGACCCCATCCCTTGTTCTCCTAATGGAACAGGATGAATCACTCCCATTTTTAGCAGGTCTTCTACCCAATGTAAGAATGCCTGTCTTCTTATGTGATCTGAAGACAACTGAGACCTGTGGAACCTCCCCCTTGGAGGAAGCCCCTTGAACTCCAGAGAATAACCTTGGGAGACTATTTCTAGCGCCCAAGGATCCAGAACATCTCTTGCCCCAGCCTGAGCGAAGAGAGAGAGTCTGCCCCCCACCAGATCCGGTCCCGGATCGGGGGCCCGCATTTCATGCTGTCTTGGTAGCAGTGGCAGGTTTCCTGGCCTGCTCTCTTTTGTTCCAGCCTTGCATAGGTCTCCAGGCTGGATTGGCTTGAGAAGTATTACCTTCCTGCTTAAAGGACATAGCCCTTGGGGCTGATCCGTTTCTGCGAAAGGGACGAAACTTAGGTTTATTTTTGGTCTTGAAAAGACCTATCCTGAGGAAGGGCGTGGCCCTTGCCCCCAGTGATATCAGAGAAAATCTCTTTCAAGTCAGGGCCAAAGAGTGTTTTCCCCTTGAAAGGAATGTCAAGCAATTTGTTCTTGGAAGACGCATCCGCTGCCCAAGATTTTAACCAAAGCGCTCTGCGCCACAATAGCAAACCCAGAATTTTTTCGCCGCTAACCTAGCCTATTGCAAGGTGGCGTCTAGGGTGAAAGAATTAGCCAATTTAAGAGCACGAATTCTGTCCATAATCTCCTCATAAGAAGAAGAATTACTAATAATCGCCTTTCCTAGCTCATCAAACTAGAAACACGCGGCTGCAGTGACAGGGACAATGCATGCAATTGGTTGTAGAAGGGAACCTTGCTGAACAAACATCTTTAGCAGACCTTCTAATTTTTTATCCATAGGATCTTGGAAAGCACAACTATCTTCTATGGGTATAGTGGCGCGCTTGTGTAGAGTAGAAACCGCCCCCTCGACCTTGGGGACTGTCTGCCATCAGTCCTTTCTGGGGTCGACTATAGGAAAACAATTTTATAAATATGGGGGGAGGTACTAAAGGTATACCGGGCCTGTCCCATTCTTTACTAACAATGTACGCCACCCGCTTGGATATAGGAAAAGCTTCGGGGGGCCCCGGGGCCTCTAAGAACTTTTCCATTTTACATAGTGGTTCTGGAATGACCAGATAATCACAATCATCCAAATTGGATAACACCTCCTTAAGCAGAGCGCGGAGATGTTCCAACTTAAATTTAAAAGTAATCACATCAGGTTCAGCTTATTGAGAAATGTTTCCTGAATCTGAAATTTCTCCCTCAGACAAAAACTCCCTGGCCCCCTCAGACTGGTGTAGGGGCCCTTCAGAAACCATATCATCAGCGTTCTCATGCTCTACAGAATTTTCTAAAACAGAGCAGTCGCGCTTTCACTGATAAGTGGGCATATTGGCTAAAATGTTTTTGATAGAATTATCCATTACAGCCGTTAAATGTTGCATAGTAAGGAGTATTGGCGCACTAGATGTACTAGGGGCCTCCTGTATGGGCAAGACTGGTGTAGACGAAGGAGGGGATGATGCAGTACCATGCTTACTCCCCTCACTTGAGGAATCATCTTGGGCATCATTTTTACTAAATTTTTTTATGACATAAAATACATATAGTTAAATGAGAAGGAACCTTGGTTTCCCCACAGTCAGAACACAATCTATCTGGTAGTTCAGACATTGTAAACAGGCATAAACTTGATAACAAAGCACAAAAAACGTTTTAAAATAAAACCGTTACTGTCACTTTAAATTTTAAACTAAACACACTTTATTACTGCAATTGCGAAAAAGTATGAAGGAATTGTTCAAAATTCACCAAAATTTCACCACAGTGTCTTAAAGCCTTAAAAGTATTGCACACCAAATTTGGAAGCTTTAACCCTTAAAATAACGGAACCGGAGCCGTTTTTATATTTAACCCCTTTACAGTCCCTGGAATCTGCTTTGCTGAGACCCAACCAAGCCCAAAGGGGAATACGATACCAAATGATGCCTTCAGAAAGACTTTTCTGTGTATCAGAGCTCCACACACATGCAGCTGCATGCCATGCTGTCCTCAAAAACAAGTGCGCCATACCGGCGCGAAAATGAGGCTCTGACTATGATTAGGGAAAGCCCCTAAAGAATAAGGTGTCAAAAACAGTGCCTGCCGATATAATCATATCAAAATACCCAGAATAAATGATTCCTCAAGGCTAAATATGTGTTAATAATGAATCGATTTAGCCCAGAAAAAGTCTACAGTCTTAATAAGCCCTTGTGAAGCCCTTATTTACTATCTTAATAAACATGGCTTACCGGATCCCATAGGGAAAATGACAGCTTCCAGCATTACATCGTCTTGTTAGAATGTGTCATACCTCAAGCAGTAAGAGACTGCACACTGTTCCCCCAACTGAAGTTAATTGCTCTCAACAGTCCTGTGTGGAACAGCCATGGATTTTAGTTACGGTGCTAAAATCATTTTCCTCATACAAACAGAAATCTTCATCTCTTTTCTGTTTCTGAGTAAATAGTACATACCAGCACTATTTTAAAATAACAAACTCTTGATTGAATAATAAAAACTACAGTTAAACACTAAAAAACTCTAAGCCATCTCCGTGGAGATGTTGCCTGTACAACGGCAAAGAGAATGACTGGGGTAGGCGGAGCCTAGGAGGGATCATGTGACCAGCTTTGCTGGGCTCTTTGCCATTTCCTGTTGGGGAGGAGAATATCCCACAAGTAAGGATGACGCCGTGGACCGGACACACCTATGTTGGAGAAATAACAAACTTTTGATTGAAGGTAATAAACTAATTAAATCACCACAGTCCTCTCACACATCCTATCTATTCGTTGGGTGCAAGAGAATGACTGGAGGTGACGTAGAGGGGAGGAGCTATATAGCAGCTCTGCTGGGTGAATCCTCTTGCACTTCCTGTAGGGGAGGAGATAATATCCCAGAAGTAATGATGACCCGTGGACTGACCACACTTAACAGGAGAAATATTTTTTCCATATTTTATGGTAAATCTTTCTAGTCACAGGTTTTCTGGCTTGGACCAGAGTATCTATCACTGAATTTGAAAACCCACGCTCGGATAAAATCAAGCGTTCAATTTCCAAGCAGTCAGCTGCAGAGAAACTAGATTTGGATGTTCGAATGGACCTTGTACTAGAAGATCCTGTCTCAAAGGTAGCTTCCATGGTGGAGCCGATGACATATTCACCAGGTCTGCATACCAAGTCCTGCGTGGCCACGCAGGAGCTATCAGAATCACGGAGGCCTTCTCCTGTTTGATCCTGGCTACGAGCCTGGGAAGGAGAGGAAACGGTGGAAACACATAAGCAAGATTGAACGACCAAGGCGCCACTAATGCATCCACTAGAGTCGCCTTGGGATCCCTGGATCTGGACCCGTAGCAAGGAACCTTGAAGTTCTGACGAGACGCCATCAGATCCATGTCTGGAATGCCCCATAATTGGGTTAACTGGACAAAGACCTCCGGGTGGAGTTCCCACTCCCCCGGATGGAAAGTCTGACGACTCAGATAATCCGCCTCCCAGTTGTCTACTCCTGGGATGTGAATTGCAGATAGATGGCAGGAGTGATCCTCCGCCCATTTGATGATCTTGGATACCTCTCTCTTATCGCCAAGGAACTCTTTGTTCCTCCCTGATGGTTGATGTAAGCTACAGTCGTCATGTTGTCTGACTGGAATCTTATGAATCCGGCCTTTGCTAGTTGAGGCCAAGCTCGGAGAGCATTGAATATCGCTCTCAGTTCCAGGATGTTTATCGGGAGAAGAGACTCTTCCCGAGACCATAGACCCTGAGCTTTCAGGGAATCCCAGACCGCGCCCCAGCCTAATAGACTGGCGTCGGTCGTGACAATGACCCACTCTGGTCTGCGGAAACTCATTCCCTGAGACAGGTGATCCTGAGTCAACCACCAACGGAGTGAGTCTCTGGTTATCTGGTCTACTTGAATCTGAGGAGACAAGTCTGCATTGTCCCCATTCCACTGATTGAGCATGCACAGTTGTAATGGTCTTAGATGAATTCGAGCAAAAGGAACTATGTCCATTGCTGCAACCATCAATCCTACTACTTTCATGCACTGAGCTATGGAAGGCTGCAGAATAGAGTGAAGAACTTGACAAGCGTTTAGAAGCTTTGACTTTCTGACTTCTGTCAGGAAGATCTTCATTTCTAAAGAATCTATTATTGTTCCCAAAAAGGGAACTCTTGTTGACGGAGACAGGGAACTCTTTTCTACGTTCACCTTCCACCCGTGAGATCTGAGAAAGGCTAGAACAATGTTTGTATGAGCCTTTGCCTTGGAAAGAGACGACGCTTGAATTAGAATGTCGTCTAGATAAGGTGCCACTGCAATGCCCCTCGGTCTTAGAACCGCCAGAAGGGACCCTAGCACCTTTGTGAAAATTCTGGGAGCAGTGGCTAAACCGAATGGAAGAGCCACGAACTGGTAATGTTTGTCCAGAAAGGCGAACCTTAGGAACTGATGATGATCTTTGTGGATAGGAATATGTAGGTACGCATCCTTTAAATCCACGGTAGTCATATATTGACCCTCCTGGATTGTAGGTAAAATTGTTTGAATGGTTTCCATTTTGAACGATGGAACTCTGAGAAACTTGTTTAGAATTTTTAAATCCAGAATTGGTCTGAAAGTTCCCTCTTTTTTGGGAACTACAAACAGGTTTGAGTAAAACCCCTGACCTTGTTCCACTGTTGGAACTGGGTGTATCACTCCCATCTTTAACAGGTCTTCTACACAATTTAAGAATGCCTGTCTCTTTATTTGGTCTGAAGATAAGCGAGACATGTGGAACCTTCCCCTTGGAGGAAGTTCCTTGAATTCTAGAAGATAACCCTGAGAGACTATTTCTAGTGTCCAGGGATCCGGAACATCTCTTACCCAAGCCTGAGCAAAGAGAGAGAGTCTGCTCCCTACTAGATCCGGTCCCGGATCGGGGGCTACCCCTTCATGCTGTCTTGGTAGCAGCAGCAGGCTTCTTGGCCTGTTTACCCTTGTTCCAGCCTTGCATTGGCTTCCAAGCTGGTTTAGCCTGGGAAGCGTTACCCTCTTGTCTAGAGGCTGCAGAGTTAGAAGCCGGTCCGTTCCTGAAATTACGAAAGGAACGAAAATTGGACTTATTCTTAGCCTTGAAAGGCCTATCCTGTGGGAGGGCATGGCCCTTCCCCCAGTGATGTCTGCATAAAAAACTTAAATAAAGCAATCGATTTAGCCCACAAGAGTGTCAACCAGTGTATAGCCCATAATAAGCCTTCATTCTGTTAAGAGTCTAAGAAAATGGCTTACCGATCCCCAAGAGGGAAAATGACAGTCTTCTAGCATTACACAGTCTTGTTAGAAAATGGACTAGTCATACCTTGAGCAGAAAAGTCTGCAAACTGTTCCCCCCAACTGAAGTTCTCTGGGCTCAACAGTCCTGCGTGGGAACAGCAATTGATTTTAGTTACTGCTGCTAAAATCATACTCCTCTTTTAAACAGAACTCTTCATCCCTTTCTGTTTTAGAGTAAATAGTACAAACCGGCACTATTTTAAAATAACAAACTCTTGATAGCAGAATAAAAAACTACAACTAAACACCACATACTCTTCACCATCTCCGTGGAGATGCTACTTGTTCAGAGCAGCAAAGAGAATGACTGGGGAGAGGAGCCTGAGGAGGGGCTATATGGGCAGCTTTTACTGTGCTCTTTGCCATTTCCTGTTGGGGAAGAGAATATTCCCACAAGTAATGGATGACGCCGTGGACCGGACACACCAATGTTGGAGAAAATTTCCCCTTTTCTTTTGATGTTCAGACTAAGTGCTATTGTATTTTTATCATGCATTTGTTGATTATGCCAATCTACTGTATTTACTGTTCCTTTAAGTCTGCAGGGTTCACTTTAAATTCACAGTTAAAATTACAGGAAAAGGAGCCAAAACAAAGAAATAATGAAATGCAAACTTACACATAATTGGACATTGTATATTACAATCTCAAAATGTATAATGTTCTCCCTAGGTCCTATCAAAATAGCCACATTACCCAGCTAAAATTTAAGCCAATATTAAGTTTAACTTGGCTATTATTAAATGTTTTTGCACAAATTATCATTACATCAATGTATGCTGAATTATGCAATTATAGTTGTGCTTTGTATAGCTTAAGTAACATTTATAAATAACAGAAAATGGTACCCGGCTACTTCATAATGCCACGCAGCTAGCACATTTTTCTGTGGAGAACATTGATGCACCTTTAAAGAAAGTGAATGTTTTCTTAAAAAAAAAATAATAAAAAAATATTAAAAATAAAATGGAGTAGGGGATAGACCATTAGTAATTCCTTCCTTACACACAACACATATACACATATATATCATAAATGACTTTAAGAAATGTTACACTTGTATACTTGTATTCCACTCTGCAGTTATGTTCTCAAACAATGTTCCTATCTAAAAAGAGGCATTAGTGTTTTCTTGTTATGAGAAACTTTTATTTTTACCAACACGTTTGCTACAAAATAATATGATTTACTTGCTAAAATGTAATTTAATTATTAAAATTGCTGAGAGGGGGCAGGGGAGTTTTGGGCAACATCTTAGAGAGAAGTCTCAGATATCTGTGAAATCTGCTGTGTGTATTCCATCTGCCTTTCTACCTTTTCATGCTGATATTAATGCCTTATTCAAAACCTGAAGATAAGTAATAGATTTATAGTTTAACCCCTTCCTTGCTTTATAAGCCGATTTCAAAATTTATGTTATCGCAATAAGTTCATAATAAACACGTTAGTATTCTATGGTTATTGTGTGTGAATTTCTCTTTTTCGTTACTATAGTAAGACCTAGTTTGTGCATGCCCCAGCGCCAGGACATAACTAATGGGGAGAGGACTAGGTGAAGTCAAATCCCTAATAAAATGGTTCATCATGCATAGCAAAAAAACAACAAATGTAAAAAGCTTTCATAATTTATGGTGCTGGCTTTTCATGTAATTTATCCCTAGACACTGTTTTTTCTCTCTTTCTCACTGGTTGGCTGGAATACATCCTCCAGGAAGCAGAACCCTGACTCACAACATTCTACACAAAATGGACTGCTTGATCAGTGCTGGAGATCACTTTAAATAGCAGTAACACACTAATTCTGTATGCAGATCTTTTACAATACAGTGATGAAAGGGACATGCAACTCAAAATGTAAACTTTTAGTGCACGTAGTTTTAAAAGACCTTCCAAGTTACTTCTATTAGCTAATTTTGCCTTGTACTCTTTGTTGAAATGCAAACCTAGGTAGGTTAAGGGGCAACAATGCACTGCTTGTAGCTAGCTGCTGATTGGCTGCACATATATGCCTTGTCACTAGCTCGCTAAATGTGTTCAGCTAGATCCCAGTAGTGCATTGCGTTATGTAATGCCTTTTCTCCCCCCTAACTTATATGCCCCTTTGATTGAAGACCCAGACGGTGCATGTATAACAGATGGATTTAATATCTATATAAAGCACAAAAACATAAAAAAGAACAAGATTTAGAGCGATAAAGCTAACTTTATCCTTATGTTGCAACTCTTTATTTCCTATTACTGAACCACTTCTTTTGTAAGAAACAGAATTTCTCCTGGTGGTTGACAACGTTTCCAAAATGCTTACAGCAACCTTGTGTGTTGTGGTTTAACAATACACTAAGGGCTAGATTACAAGTGGAGCGCTAACAATGGAAAATTAACATTTTATTACCTTAACTCCTCTATAACCCACTGGGAATGTAATTTCTTCTACTGGCTGTGTTAACAGAGCTTGGCCTTGAGGCCAAAAACGTTCCGGATGGGTGGGGATACCACAGGCTAACTAAACTATTTGAAATGTCAATATAAGGCTAATGGAAATACTTGGAAACAATTTAATACACTCCAGCAGGTAAAGGGGATCATTGTGAATAAATTAAAGGAGATAACATTTTTGAGTAAACTGTCCCTTTAACTTGTAATACCAGCGCACATTAGCGTGCGCTGGTATTACACAGTGGAGCGCCAATATAGTGATATTTAGTGCTCCACTTGTAATCTGGCAAAACACATAGGTAAAGTCAAACTATAGTCACAAGCTTTGCTGCTCCTGAGCAGGACACAGCCAAAATAATTTGCGGAACTTAAAGGGATAGCAAACACCCAAAATGTTATTGTTTAAAAAGATAGATAATCCTTTTTTTTAACCATTCCCCAGTTTTGCATAACCAACACTGTTATAGAAATATACTTTTTACCTCTGTAATTACCTTTTTCTAAGCTTCTGCAGACAGCCTCCTTATCTCAGATTTTTTGACAGACTTGCATTTCAGGCAATTAGTGCTGGCTCTTAAATAACTTCACGTGCATGAGCACAATGTTATTTATAGGCAATACATGAACTAACGCCCTCTAGTTGTGAACTCCCAGTAGTGTATTGCTGGCTTCAACTATGAGCTTAACCTTATAAACACATGGTTATATGCAAGTATATTGCATATAATATATGCAAGTAATTCTATTTTTTTGTACCAAATAGATATCTCTGTGATTTACTAAATAAAGAAAGATTTGCATAGTGATAAATGAAAATGTTCAGCCCATACATTTTAAGACACTGCTTTCATATATCACTATTATTATTCATTTATTTTTTAAATCACAAACAGGTTAAATATCACTAAACAATGTAAATACACAAAGGTTATATTATAATCAATTAGATTACAGGTTATACATTAAAGGGACAGTCTAGGCCAAAATAAACTTTCATGATTCAGATAGAGCATGTAATTTTAAACAATTTTCCAATTTACTTTTCTCACCAATTTTGCTTTGTTCTCTTGGTATTCTTAGTTGAAAGCTTAACCTAGGAGGTTCATATGCAAATTTCTTAGACCTTGAAGGCCACCTCTTTTCAAAATGCGTTTTAACAGTTTTTCACCACTAGAGGGTGTTAGTTCACGTATTTCATATAGATAACACTGTGCTCGTGCACGTGAAGTTATCTGGGAGCAGGCACTGATTGGCTAGACTGTAAGTCTGTCAAAAGAACTGAAATAAAGGGGCAGTTTGCAGAGGCTTAGATACAAGATAATCACAGAGGTTAAAAGTATATTATTATAACTGTGTTGGTTATGCAAAACTGGGGAATGGGCAATAAAGGGATTATCTATCTTTTTTTAAAAAAATAAAAAACATAATTTATGTAAGAACTTACCTGATAAATTCATTTCTTTCATATTAGCAAGAGTCCATGAGCTAGTGACGTATGGGATATACATTCCTACCAGGAGGGGCAAAGTTTCCCAAACCTCAAAATGCCTATAAATACACCCCTCACCACACCCACAATTCAGTTTAACGAATAGCCAAGAAGTGGGGTGATAAAAAAGTGCGAAAGCATATAAAATAAGGAATTGGAATAATTGTGCTTTATACAAAAATCATAACCACCACAAAAAAAGGGTGGGCCTCATGGACTCTTGCTAATATGAAAGAAATGAATTTATCAGGTAAGTTCTTACATAAATTATGTTTTCTTTCATGTAATTAGCAAGAGTCCATGAGCTAGTGACGTATGGGATAATGATTACCCAAGATGTGGATCTTTCCACGCAAGAGTCACTAGAGAGGGAGGGATAAAATAAAGACAGCCAATTCCTGCTGAAAATAATCCACACCCAAAACAAAGTTTAATGAAAAACATAAGCAGAAGATTCAAACTGAAACCGCTGCCTGAAGTACTTTTCTACCAAAAACTGCTTCAGAAGAAGAAAATACATCAAAATGGTAGAATTTAGTAAAAGTATGCAAAGAGGACCAAGTTGCTGCTTTGCAAATCTGATCAATCGAAGCTTCATTCCTAAACGCCCAGGAAGTAGAAACTGACCTAGTAGAATGAGCTGTAATCCTTTGAGGCGGAGTTTTACCCGACTCAATATAGGCAAGATGAATTAAAGATTTCAACCAAGATGCCAAAGAAATGGCAGAAGCTTTCTGGCCTTTTCTAGAACCGGAAAAGATAACAAATAAACTAGAAGTCTTTCGGAAAGACTTAGTAGCTTCAACATAATATTTCAAAGCTCTAACAACATCCAAAGAATGTAACGATTTCTCATTAGAATTCTTAGGATTAGGACATAATGAAGGAACCACAATTTCTCTACTAATGTTGTTGGAATTCACAACTTTAGGTAAAAATTCAAAAGAAGTTCGCAACACTGCCTTATCCTGATGAAAAATCAGAAAAGGAGACTCACAAGAAAGAGCAGATAATTCAGAAACTCTTCTGGCAGAAGAGATTGCCAAAAGGAACAAAACTTTCCAAGAAAGTAATTTAATGTCCAATGAATGCATAGGTTCAAACGGAGGAGCTTGAAGAGCCCCTAGAACCAAATTCAAACTCCAAGGAGGAGAAATTGACTTAATGACAGGTTTTATACGAACCAAAGCTTGTACAAAACAATGAATATCAGGAAGATTAGCAATCTTTCTGTGAAAAAGAACAGAAAGAGCAGAGATTTGTCCTTTCAAGGAACTTGCGGACAAACCTTTATCTAAACCATCCTGAAGAAACTGTAAAATTCTTGGAATTCTAAAAGAATGCCAAGAAAAATGATGAGAAAGACACCAAGAAATATAAGTCTTCCAGACTCTATAATATATCTCTCTGGATACAGATTTACGAGCCTGTAACATAGTATTAATCACAGAGTCAGAGAAACCTCTTTGACTAAGAATCAAGCGTTCAATCTCCATACCTTTGAATTTAAGGATTTGAGATCCTGATGGAAAAAAGGACCTTGCGACAGAAGGTCTGGTCGTAGCGGAAGAGTCCACGGATGGCAAGAGGCCATGCGGACAAGATCCGCATACCAAAACCTGTGAGGCCATGCCGGAGCTACCAGCAGAACAAACGAGAATTCTTTCAGAATCTTGGAGATTACTCTTGGAAGAAGAACTAGAGGCGGAAAGATATAGGCAGGATGATACTTCCAAGGAAGTGATAATGCATCCACTGCTTCCGCCTGAGGATCCCGGGATCTGGACAGATACCTGGGAAGTTTCTTGTTTAGATGAGACGCCATCAGATCTATTTCTGGAAGCTCCCAAATTTGAACAATCTGAAGAAATACCTCTGGGTGAAGAGACCATTCGCCCGGATGCAACGTTTGGCGACTGAGATAATCCGCTTCCCAATTGTCTATACCTGGGATATGAACCGCAGAGATTAGACAGGAGCTGGATTCCGCCCAAACCAGAATTCGAGATACTTCTTTCATAGCCAGAGGACTGTGAGTCCCTCCTTGATGATTGATGTATGCCACAGTTGTGACATTGTCTGTCTGAAAACAAATGAACGATTCTCTCTTCAGAAGAGGCCAAGACTGAAGAGCTCTGAAAATTGCACGGAGTTCCAAAATATTGATCGGTAATCTCACCTCCTGAGATTCCCAAACTCCTTGTGCCGTCAGAGATCCCCACACAGCTCCCCAACCTGTGAGACTTGCATCTGTTGAAATTACAGTCCAGGTCGGAAGCACAAAAGAAGCCCCCTGAATTAAACGATGGTGATCTGTCCACCACGTTAGAGAGTGTCGTACAATCGGTTTTAAAGATATTAATTGAGATATCTTTGTGTAATCCCTGCACCATTGATTCAGCATACAGAGCTGAAGAGGTCGCATGTGAAAACGAGCAAAGGGGATCGCGTCCGATGCAGCAGTCATAAGACCTAGAATTTCCATGCATAAGGCTACCGAAGGGAATGATTGTGACTGAAGGTTTCGACAAGCTGAAATCAATTTTAGACGTCTCTTGTCTGTTAAAGACAGAGTCATGGACACTGAATCTATCTGGAAACCCAGAAAGGTTACCCTTGTCTGAGGAATCAATTAACTTTTTGGTAAATTGATCCTCCAACCATGATCTTGAAGAAACAACACAAGTCGATTCGTATGAGATTCTGCTAAATGTAAAGACTGAGCAAGTACCAAGATATCGTCCAAATAAGGAAATACCACAATACCCTGTTCTTTGATTACAGACAGAAGGGCACCGAGAACCTTTGTAAAAATTCTTGGAGCTGTAGCTAGGCCAAACGGCAGAGCCACAAACTGGTAATGCTTGTCCAGAAAAGAGAATCTCAGGAACTGATAATGATCTGGATGAATCGGAATATGCAGATAAGAATCCTGTAAATCTATTGTGGAAATATAATGCCCTTGCTGAACAAAAGGCAAGATAGTCCTTACAGTTACCATTTTGAACGTTGGTATCCTTACATAACGATTCAATATTTTTAGATCCAGAACTGGTCTGAAGGAATTCTCCTTCTTTGGTACAACGAAGAGATTTGAATAAAACCCCATCCCCTGTTCCAGAACTGGAACTGGCATAATTACTCCAGCCAACTCTAGATCTGAAACACAATTCAGAAATGCTTGAGCTTTCACTGGATTTACTGGGACACGGGAAAGAAAAAATCTCTTTGCAGGAGGTCTCATCTTGAAACCAATTCTGTACCCTTCTGAAATAATGTTCTGAATCCAAAGATTGTGAACAGAATTGATCCAAAATTCTTTGAAAAAACGTAACCTGCTCCCTACCAGCTGAGCTGGAATGAGGGCCGGACCTTCATGTGGACTTAGAAGCAGGCTTTGCCTTTCTAGAAGGCTTGGATTTATTCCAGACTGGAGATGGTTTCCAAACTGAAACTGCTCCTGAGGATGAAGGATCAGGCTTTTGTTCTTTGTTGAAACGAAAGGAACGAAAACGATTATTAGCCCTGTTTTTACCCTTATATTTTTTATCCTGTGGTAAAAAAGTTCCTTTCCCACCAGTAACAGTTGAGATAATGGAATCCAACTGAGAACCAAATAATTTGTTACCCTGGAAAGAAATGGAAAGTAGAGTTGATTTAGAAGCCATATCAGCATTCCAAGTTTTAAGCCATAAAGCTCTTCTAGCTAAAATAGCTAGAGACATAAACCTGACATCAACTCTGATAATATCAAAAATGGCATCACAGATAAAATTATTAGCATGCTGAAGAAGAATAATAATATTATGAGAATTATGATCTGTTACTTGTTGTGCTAAAGTCTCCAACCAAAAAGTTGAAGCTGCAGCAACATCAGCCAAAGATATAGCAGGTCTAAGAAGATTACCTGAACACAGATAAGCTTTTCTTAGAAAGGATTCAATTTTCCTATCTAAAGGATCTTTAAACGAAGTACCATCTGACGTAGGAATAGTAGTACGTTTAGCAAGGGTAGAAATAGCCCCATCAACTTTAGGGATTTTGTCCCAAAATTCTAATCTGTCAGACGGCACAGGATATAATTGCTTAAAACGTTTAGAAGGAGTAAATGAATTACCCAATTTATCCCATTCTCTGGAAATTACTTCAGAAATAGCATTAGGAACAGGAAAAACTTCTGGAATAACCACAGGAGATTTAAACACCTTATCTAAACGTTTAGAATTAGTATCAAGAGGACCAGAATCCTCTATTTCTAAAGCAATTAGTACTTCTTTAAGTAAAGAACGAATAAATTCCATTTTAAATAAATATGAAGATTTATCAGCATCAATCTCTGAGACAGAATCCTCTGAACCAGAAGAGTCATCAGAATCAGAATGATGATGTTCATTTAAAAATTCATCTGTAGAGAGAGAAGTTTTAAAAGATTTTTTATGTTTACTAGAAGGAGAAATAACAGACATAGCCTTCTTGATGGATTCAGAAACAAAATCTCTTATATTATCAGGAACATTCTGCACCTTAGATGTTGAGGGAACTGCAACAGGCAATGGTACATTACTAAAGGAAATATTATCTGCTTTAACAAGTTTGTCATGACAATTAATACAAACAACAGCCGGAGGAATAGCTACCAAAAGTTTACAGCAGATACACTTAGCTTTGGTAGTTCCAGCACTAGACAGCGATTTTCCTGAAGTATCTTCTGACTCAGATGCAACGTGAGACATCTTGCAATATGTAAGAGAAAAAACAACATATAAAGCAAAATTGATCAAATTCCTTAAATGACAGTTTCAGGAATGGGAAAAAATGCCAATAAACAAGCTTCTAGTAACCAGAAGCAAAGAAAAAATGAGACTGAAATAATGTGGAGACAAAAGCGACGCCCATATTTTTTGGCGCCAAATAATACGCCCACATTGTTTGGCGCCTAAATGCTTTTTGGCGCCAAAAATGACGCCACATCCGGAACGCCGACATTTTTGCCGCAAAAGGACGTAAAAAAAATGACGCAACTTCCGGCGACACGTATGACGCCGGAAACAGAAAAGATTTTTTTTTTTTTTGCGCCAAAAAAGTCCGCGCCAAGAATGATGCAATAAAATGAAGCATTTTCAGCCCCCGCGAGCCTAACAGCCCACAGGGAAAAAAAGTCAAATTTTTAAGGTAAGAAAAAATGATTGATTCAAACGCATTATCCCAAATATGAAACTGACTGTCTGAAAATAAGGAATGTTGAACATTCTGAGTCAAGGCAAATAAATGTTTGAATACATATATTTAGAACTTTATAAATAAAGTGCCCAACCATAGCTTAGAGTGTCACAGAAAATAAGATTTACTTACCCCAGGACACTCATCTACATGTTTGTAGAAAGCCAAACCAGTACTGAAACGAAAATCAGCAGAGGTAATGGTATATAAATAAGAGTATATCGTCGATCTGAAAAGGGAGGTAAGAGATGAATCTCTACGACCGATAACAGAGAACCTATGAAATAGACCCCGTAGAAGGAGATCACTGCATTCAAATAGGCAATACTCTCCTCACATCCCTCTGACATTCACTGCACGCTGAGAGGAAAACCGGGCTCCAACTTGCTGCGGAGCGCATATCAACGTAGAATCTAGCACAAACTTACTTCACCACCTCCATAGGAGGCAAAGTTTGTAAAACTGAATTGTGGGTGTGGTGAGGGGTGTATTTATAGGCATTTTGAGGTTTGGGAAACTTTGCCCCTCCTGGTAGGAATGTATATCCCATACGTCACTAGCTCATGGACTCTTGCTAATTACATGAAAGAAATTCTGGTGTAGACTGTCCCTTTAAACCCAGACAGAGAATACCCCTTTAAACAACTTTCTAATGTACTTATATAATCTAATTTGCTTCATTCTCTTGATATTCTTTCCTGAAAAGCATATCTAGATAGGCTCAGTAGCTTCTGATTGGTGGCTGCACATATTTGCCTCATGTGATTGGCTCACCGATGTGCATTGCTATTTCTTTAACAAAAGATATCTAAAGAATGAAGCAAATTAGATAATAGAAGTAAATTGGGATGTTGTTTAAAATTGTATTCTCTGTCTGAATAATGAAAGAACATTTTTGGGTTTAATGTCCCTTTAAAGGGACATAATACTCATATGCTAAATCACTTGAAACTGATGCAGTATAACTGTAAAAAGCTGACAGGAAAATATCACCTGAGCATCTCTATATAAAAAAGGAAGATATTTTACCTCACAATCTCCTCAGCTCAGCAGAGTAAGTTCTGTACAAAAAGTTATACTCAGCTGCTCCCAGCTGCAGGTAAAAAAAATAAAAAAAATGAAGAAATGAACTGCAGCCAATCAGCATCAGCAGTGCTGAGGTCATGAACTCTTTTACTGTGATCTCATGAGATTTGATTTAACTCTCATGAGATTTCATAGTAAACTTCCTTTAACCTGAATAGGGAAATAATATGAGAGTGCATGAGGCTCATCCCCTAAGCTGTCCCAGGACAGACATACTGATATGCTGCTTAGAAGTCCTTTACAATGGGATGTGGCTACTGTGGAACTTTTGAGGTAAAATATCTTTCTTTTTTACATAGAGATGTTCAGGTGATATTTTCTAGTCAGCTTTTTACAGCTATACTGCATCACTTTCAAGTGTTTAAACATTTGGGTATTATGGCCCTTTAATTAAGGATGTGAATGGAAATACAATAACAAGCTCTTACAATCTAAACATTATCATGAATTACTAATGGATTTTGTTACTTATAGGTATTTTTGTTCATTTTTTTAAAAGAGTGATAAAAAAAGAATTCAAATAATATTTACTCTGCTTTGAACTTTTGTTTTTTTGCAAGTTTCTGAGAGTTGGACTAAAGTGTAGCAATTGAAATGTAAAACCTTACTGCCCCCTGGTGTCACGCTGAGGTATGTCATACCTAAAAGAAAACAGTGTAAAATGAAATGCTCAAATTCGTAATTAGAATATGTCATTTGTTCCCTGTTCACAGTGAAAGTTTTAGGTGCTTAACCCACTCTCAGAGGAGCATATGTAACATGTGCCTTATACACCTGCATTCCAACAGTCTGCTCAGAAAGTATTTGCTGTATTGTATGCTGAAGTATAAATGCCACTGCTGGCTATCTGAACAGGTAGTGTTTGAATGAGGGTACACATGCATATGTACATATGCTCCATAGACAGTAAAATCTACAGACGAAACACAACCGAATCATCCTGTTTTCAAAAATCTATTCATATGCACTTCAGTTTTGCATTTTACACCTCTAAGTCTTGAGAAATTTGTTACTTTTCACCTTAAATGGATATGAAACCCAAACATTTCCTTTTGTGATTCAGAGCATAGTATTTTAAAACGTTTCCAATTTATTTCTATTATCAAATTTGCTTCGTTCCCATGATATTTTTTTGTTGAAGAGATACCTAGGTAAACGTCTGGAGCAATACGTGGCAGGAAATAGTGTTGTCATCTAGTGCTCTTGCAAATGGATAACATTCTTGCAAAACTGCTGCCATATAGTGCTCCTAAGCATATGTCTCTGCTTTAAAAAAAAAAAAGATACTAAGAGAAAGAAGAAAATTTGATATAAGAAGTAAATTAAAAAGTAGTTTAAAATTGCATGTTCTATCTTAATCATGAAAGAGAAAATTTTGGTTTCATTTTCCTTTAACCCCTTAATGACCAGAGCACTTTTCCATTTTCTGTCCGTTTGGGACCAAGGCTATTTTTACATTTCTGCAGTGTTTGTGTTTAGCTGTAATTTTCCTCTTGCTCATTTACTGTACCCACACATATTATATACCGTTTTTCTCGCCATTAAATGGACTTTCTAAGGATACCATTATTTTCATCATATCTTATAATTTACCATAAAAAAAATTATAAAATATGAGGAAAAAATGGAAAAAAACACACTTTTTCTAACTTTGACCCCCAAAATCTGTTACACATCTACAACCACCAAAAAACACCCATGCTAAATAGTTTCTAAATTTTGTCCTGAGTTTAGAAATACCCAATGTTTACATGTTCTTTACTTTTTTTGTAAGTTATAGGGCCATAAATACAAGTAGCACTTTGCTATTTCCAAACCACTTTTATTCAAAATTAGCGAGTTACATTAGAACGCTAATATCTTTCAGGAATCCCTGAATATCCCTTGACATGTATATATTTTTTTTTAGAAGACATCCCAAAGTATTGATCTAGGCCCATTTTGGTATATTTCATACCACCATTTCACCGCCAAATGCGATCAAATAAAAAAAAATTGTTCACTTTTTCAAACTTTAGGTTTTTCACTAAAATTATTTACAAACAGCTTGTGCAATTATGGCACAAATGGTTTTAAATGCTTCTCTGGGATCCCCTTTGTTCAGAAATAGCAGACATATATGGCTTTGGCGTTGCTTTTTGGTAATTATAAGGCCGCTAAATGCTGCTGCGCATCACATGTGTATTATGGCCAGCAGTGAAGGGGTTAATTAGGTAGTTTGTAGGGAGCTTGCAGGGTTAATTTTAGCTTTAGTGTAGAGATCAGACTCCCACCTGACACATCCCACCCCCTGATCCCTCCCAAACAGCACTCTTCCCTCCCCCACCCCACAATTGTCCCCGCCATCTTAAGTACTGGCAGAAAGTCTGCCAGTACTAAAATAAAAGGTATAAAAAAAAAATAAAAAAATTTTTTTAAGCATATTTACATATGCTGCTATGTAGGGTCCCCCCTTAGCCCCCAACCTCCCTGATCCCCCCAAAATAGCTCCCTAACCCTCCCCCTCTGCCTTATTGGGGCCATCTTGGGTACTGGCAGCTGTCTGCCAGTACCCAGTTTGCAAATAAAAATGTTTTTTTTTTATTTTTTATTATTTGTTTCTGTAGTGTAGCTTCCCCCCCACAGTCCAATACCCCACCAGCCAAACCGATCACCAAAATAAACATATTAACCCCTTTGATCCCCACTTCTAACAAAAAAACTTTCTGTAGCGTAGTGGTTCCCACCCGCTCCCTCCCCGTGCACGCGCCCGCCCGGCCTCCCCGTGCACGTGCGCGCGTCCGTGCGCGTCCCCCCGGTCGTCCCCGCCCCCGATCCCGCCCCCCTCCGCATCACAAAGGCCATCGATGGCCGCCACCCACCTCCCACCCCGGCTCCCACCCACCAACGAACGTAGCCGTTAATGTCCGGTGCAGAGAGGGCCACAGAGTGGCTCTCTCTGCACCGGATGGCTACAAATGGTTATTGCAGGATGCCTCGATATCGAGGCATCACTGCAATAACCGGAAAGCAGCTGGAAGCGAGCAGGATCGCTTCCAGCTGCTTTCCACACCGAGGACGTGCAGGGTACGTCCTCAGGCGTTAACTGCCTTTTTTTTGAGGACGTACCCTGCACGTCCTCGGTCATTAAGGGGTTAACCCCTTAAAGACCGCAGCACTTTTCCATTTTCTGTCCGTTTGGGACCAAGGCTATTTTTACATTTCTGCGGTGTTTGTGTTTAGCTGTAATTTTCCTCTTACTCATTTACTGTACCCACACATATTATATACTGTTTTTCTCGCCATTAAATGGGCTTTCTAAAGATACCAATATTTTCATCATATCTTATAATTTACCATAAAAAAAATTATAAAATATGAGGAAAAAATGGAAAAAAACGCAGTTTTTCTAACTTTGACCCCCAAAATCTGTTACACATCTACAACCACCAAAAAACACCCATGCTAAATAGTTTCTAAATTTTGTCCTGAGTTTAGAAATACCCAATGTTTACATGTTCTTTGCTTTTTTTGCAAGTTATAGGGCAATAAATACAAGTAGCACTTTGCTATTTCCAAACCACTTTTTTTCAAAATTAGCGCTAGTTACATTGGAACCCTGATATCTGTCTGGAATCCCTGAATATCCCTTGACATGTATATATATTTTTTTAGAAGACATCCCAAAGTATTGATCTAGGCCCATTTTGGTATATTTCATGCCACCATTTCACTACAAAATGCGATCAAATAAAAAAAAATGTTCACTTTTTCACAAATGTTTTCACAAACTTTAGGTTTCTCATTGAAATTATTTACAAACAACTTGTGCAATTATGGCATACATGGTTGTAAATGTTTCTCTGGGATCCCCTTTGTTCAAAAATAGCAGACATATATGGCTTTGGCATCGCTTTTTGGTATTTAGAAGGCCGCTAAATGCCGCTGCGCACCACACGTGTATTATGCCCAGCAGTGAAGGGGTTAATTAGGGAGCATGTAGGGAGCTTGTAGTTTTAATTTTAGCTTTAGTGCAGTGTAGTAGACAACCCAAAGTATTGATCTAGGCCCATTTTGGTATATTTCATGCTACCATTTCACCGCCAAATGCGAACAAATAAAAATAAAACGTAAAATTTTCCCAATTTTAGGTTTCTCACTAAAATTATTTACAAACAGCTTGTGCAATTATGGCATAAATGGTTGTAAAAGCTTCTCTGGGATCCCCTTTGTTCAGAAATAGCAGACATATATGGCTTTGGCTTTGCTTTTTGGTAATTAGAAGGCAGCTAAATGCTGCTGCGCACCATACGTGTATAATGCCCAGCAGTGAAGGGGTTAATTAGGGAGCTTTTAGGGAGCTTGCAGGGTTAATTTTAGCTTTAGTGTAGGTATCAACCTCCCACATGACACATCACACCCCCAGATCCCTCCCAAACAGCTCTCTTCCCTCCCCCACCCCACAATTGTCCCCGCCATCTTAAGTACTGGCAGTAAGTCTGCCAGTACTAAAATAAGGTTTTTTTGGGTGTTTTTTTTTTTAAATAATAATTCTGTTCTGTAGTATCCTCCCTTAGCCCCCAACCTCCCTGATCCCCCCCAAACTGCTCTCTAACCCCCCCTCTCTCTGCCTTATTGCGCCATATTGGGTACTGGCAGCTGTCTGCCAGTGCCCAGTTTGAAATCAAATATGTTTTTTTTTTATTTATTTTTAAAAAAATACTATTTTCTGTAGTGTAGCTGCCCTCCCTCAACCCCCAACCCCCCAACCCCTGCCAGATCGCTCAAAATTTTTTAAATGCCCACCCTCACTCCCACCGAGTAAAACCTTGTGCTCCCACCGAGTACCATTATTGTTCCATAGTGTAGGGTTCCCACCCGCGCGCGCCCCCGCTCCCGTGCGCGCGCGCGCCCCCGCACTCGATCCCGCCCCCCTTCCCACCGATGGCCGCCCACCCGCCTCCCTGGGTAAGCTCCCACCCACCAACGAACATGGCCATCAATGGCCGATGCAGAGAGGGCCACAGGGTGGCTCTCTCTGCATCGGACAGCTAAAAAATGTTATAGCAGGATGCCTCAATATCGAGGCATCACTGCTATAACATGAAAGCAGTTGGAAGTGATCAGGATCGCTTCCACTGCTTTCAAAGACCAACGACGTATGGGGTACGTCCTTGGTCGTTAACTGCATTTTTTTGAAGGACGTACCCCATACGTCGTTGGTCGTTAAGGGGTTAAAGGGACATGAAACCCTTTTTTTCTTCCACGACTGAAACAGAGCATATAAAAAAAAAAAAAAAAAAAACTTTCTAATTTACTTCTGTTATCAAATTTGTTTAAAGGGACAGTCAACACTAAAATTGTTATTGTTTAAAAAGATAGATAATGCCTTTACTACCCATTCCCCAGCTTTACACAACCAGCATTGTTATATTAATATAGTTTATAACATTTAAACCTCTAAATGTCTGCCTGTTTCTAAGCCACTACAGACAGCCTCTTATCACATGCTTTTTTATTAGCTTTTAACAAAAGGAGACTGCTAGTTCATGTGGGCCATATAGATAACATTATGCTCACGCCCATGACAGACACAGCACTAATTGGCTAAAATGCAAGTTAATAGTTAATAAATAAAAAGTTATGTGATCAGGGGGCAGTTTATAGAGGCTTAGATACAAGGTAATCACAGAGGTAAAAAGTATATTTATATAACTGTGTTGGTTTTGCAAAACTGGGGAATAAAGGGATTATCTATCTTTTAAATCAATAAAACTTCTGGTTGTAGACTGTCCCTTTAATTCTCTTCATTCTCTTTATTAATAAAGCAGCAATGTATTTCTGGGAGCTAGCTGAGCATATCTGGTGAGCCAATGACAAGAGGCATATATGTACAGCCACCAATCAGCAGCTTGCTCCCAAGCCTACCCAAGTATGATTTTTGACAAAGGATACCAAGAGAACAAATCAAATTATATTATAGATGTAAACTGGAAAGTTGTTTAATTGTGACCTTTCTGTTTCTTTAAGACTTGCTAATGTTTGAAAGACTGGAATATTTCTGCAGCAAAAGCAGTATTTCTTCTAAACATTACAGAATGAGAAAAATAATACTCGCCAATATCTTTTAATCTTAATCAAGGCAAAATCCTTGTCCCAAATTTAAATAAATGCCATAAAGAATGTCAAATATGGAGATCGGAACTTGGTAAGATATTAAGATTGCAAAAGAGAATCCTCAAACTCCAGATCATTCTCTTAAAGGTTCAATGTAAAATATTAGTAGCAATAAACTTTATAGGAATGGCAAAGATTAAAGGGACATAAAACCCAAAGGTAATTTCAGGAGTGTGCACATGTCTTCAGCACTATATGGCAGCAGTTTTGTAACAATGTTATACATTAGCAAGAGCACTAGATGGCAGCACTATTTCCTGTCATGTAAGTGCTTCAGACATGTGCGCGCTACTTATCTAGCTATCTGTTCAACAAAGAATAGCAAGAGAGCAAAGCAAATTTGATACTAGAAGTAAATTGAAAAAAAAAATTAAGTTTGTATTCTCTATCTGAATCATGAAAGAAAAAGTTCCATGTCCCTTTAACAGTGCTCAACGAATCTGTTTAAAAGTTAGGAGCCAGACAGTGGTATTTGTATATACAGGGAGTGCAGAATTATTAGGCAAATGAGTATTTTGACCACATCATCCTCTTTATGCATGTTGTCTTACTCCAAGCTGTATAGGCTCGAAAGCCTACTACCAATTAAGCATATTAGGTGATGTGCATCTCTGTAATGAGAAGGGGTGTGGTCTAATGACATCAACACCCTATATCAGGTGTGCATAATTATTAGGCAACTTCCTTTCCTTTGGCAAAATGGGTCAAAAGAAGGACTTGACAGGCTCAGAAAAGTCAAAAATAGTGAGATATCTTGCAGAGGGATGCAGCACTCTTAAAATTGCAAAGCTTCTGAAGCGTGATCATCGAACAATCAAGCGTTTCATTCAAAATAGTCAACAGGGTCGCAAGAAGCGTGTGGAAAAACCAAGGCGCAAAATAACTGCCCATGAACTGAGAAAAGTCAAGCGTGCAGCTGCCAAGATGCCACTTGCCACCAGTTTGGCCATATTTCAGAGCTGCAACATCACTGGAGTGCCCAAAAGCACAAGGTGTGCAATACTCAGAGACATGGCCAAGGTAAGAAAGGCTGAAAGACGACCACCACTGAACAAGACACACAAGCTGAAACGTCAAGACTGGGCCAAGAAATATCTCAAGACTGATTTTTGTAAGGTTTTATGGACTGATGAAATGAGAGTGAGTCTTGATGGGCCTGTGGCTGGATTGGTAAAGGGCAGAGAGCTCCAATCCGACTCAGACGCCAGCAAGGTGGAGGTGGAGTACTGGTTTGGGCTGGTATCATCAAAGATGAGCTTGTGGGGCCTTTTCGGGTTGAGGATGGAGTCATGCTCAACTCCCAGTCCTACTGCTGGAAGACACCTTCTTCAAGCAGTGGTACAGGAAGAAGTCTGCATCCTTCAAGAAAAACATGATTTTCATGCAGGACAATGCTCCATCACACGCGTCCAAGTACTCCACAGCGTGGCTGGCAAGAAAGGGTATAAAAGAAGAAAATCTAATGACATGGCCTCCTTTTTCACCTGATCTGAACCCCATTGAGAACCTGTGGTCCATCATCAAATGTGAGATTTACAAGGAGGGAAAACAGTACACCTCTCTGAACAGTGTCTGGGAGGCTGTGGTTGCTGCTGCACGCAATGTTGATGGTGAACAGATCAAAACACTGACAGAATCCATGGATGGCAGGCTTTTGAGTGTCCTTGCAAAGAAAGGTGGCTATATTGGTCACTGATTTGTGTTTGTTATGTTTTTGAATGTCAGAAATGTATATTTGTGAATGTTGAGATGTTATATTGGTTTCACTGGTAAAAATAAATAATTGAAATGGGTATATATTTGTTTTTTGTTAAGTTGCCTAATAATTATGCACAGTAATAGTCACCTGCACACACAGATATCCCCCTAAAATAGCTATAACTAAAAACAAACTAAAAACTACTTCCAAAACTATTCAGCTTTGATATTAATGAGTTTTTTGGGTTCATTGAGAACATGGTTGTTGTTCAATAATAAAATTAATCCTCAAAAATACAACTTTCCTAATAATTCTGCACTCCCTGTAGATATAAGCCAATTAATCCAAAAACTTAGGAGCCAGGGATAGAATTCTAGGAACCAGTGGTACCCTGGCTCCTGGCTTTGTCAAGCTTTGCTTTAATACACGTTCTATAAAAATGAGCAGAATGCCCTCTTAGTCCGACAATTTGCCAACAAATTTTAAGGTTGTGATATAAGCACACAAAAAAAGAGTGCACTAGTCTATAACAATATAAAGCTCCATTGAAGTATGTCAGCTCTTATTATTGTAGAGCTGCTTGAAAAAAAAAATGCTTACATGATAAATTTCTTTTCTTTCATGATGGTAAGAGTCCACAAGTTACCACGTGTGGGACTTCCCCTCCCCTAGTGATTAGAGTAGAACTCCTACAACGTGATGACTCGTGGACTTTCACCATCTGATGAAAGAAATAACATAATTTATGTAAGAACTTACCTGATAAATTCATTTCTTTCATATTAGCAAGAGTCCATGAGCTAGTGACGTATGGGATATACATTCCTACCAGGAGGGGCAAAGTTTCCCAAACCTCAAAATGCCTATAAATACACCCCTCACCACACCCGCAAATCAGTTTAACGAATAGCCAAGAAGTGGGGTGATAAGAAAAAAGTGCGAAAGCATATAAATAAGGAATTGGAATAATTGTGCTTTATACAAAAAAATCATAACCACCACAAAAAAAGGGTGGGCCTCATGGACTCTTGCTAATATGAAAGAAATGAATTTATCAGGTAAGTTCTTACATAAATTATGTTTTCTTTCATGTAATTAGCAAGAGTCCATGAGCTAGTGACGTATGGGATAATAAATACCCAAGATGTGGAACTTCCACGCAAGAGTCACTAGAGAGGGAGGGAAAAAATAAAGACAGCCAATTCCGCTGAAAAAACAATCCACACCCCAAAATAAAGTTTTAATCTTATAATGAAAAAAACTGAAATTATAAGCAGAAGTACTTTTCTACCAAAAACTGCTTCAGAAAAAGAAAACACATCAAAATGGTAGAATTTAGTAAAAGTATGTAAAGAAGACCAAGTGGCTGCTTTGCAAATCTGATCAACCGAAGCTTCATTCCTAAACGCCCAGGAAGTAGAAACTGACCTAGTAGAATGAGCTGTAATCCTTTGAGGCGGAGTTTTACCCGACTCGACATAAGCATGATGAATCAAAGATTTTAACCAAGATGCCAAAGAAATGGCAGAGGCCTTCTGACCTTTCCTGGAACCGGAAAAGATAACAAATAGACTAGAAGTCTTTCGGAAATCTTTAGTAGCTTCAACATAATATTTCAAAGCTCTAACTACATCCAAAGAATGCAACGATCTTTCCTTAGAATTCTTAGGATTAGGACATAATGAAGGAACCACAATTTCTCTACTAATGTTGTTACAGTTCACAACTTTAGGTAAAAATTTAAATGAAGTCCGCAACACCGCCTTATCCTGATGAAAAATCAGAAAAGGAGATTCACAAGAAAGAGCAGATAACTCTGAAACTCTTCTAGCAGAAGAGATGGCCAAAAGGAACAGAACTTTCCAAGAAAGTAATTTAATGTCCAGAGAATGCATAGGTTCAAACGGAGGAGCTTGTAAAGCCCCCAGAACCAAATTCAAACTCCAAGGAGGAGAGATTGACTTAATGACAGGTTTTATACGAACCAAAGCCTGTACAAAACAATGAATATCAGGAAGATAAGCAATCTTTCTGTGAAACAACACAGAAAGAGCAGAAATTTGTCCTCTCAAAGAACTTGCAGACAAACCTTTATCCAGACCATCCTGAAGAAATTGTAAAATTCTAGGAATTCTAAAAGAATGCCAGGAAAATTAATGAGAAGAGCACCAAGAAATGTAAGTCTTTCAGACTCTATAATATATCTTCCTAGACACAGATTTACGAGCCTGTAACATAGTATTAATTACGGCGTCAGAGAAACCTCTATGACTGAGAATCAAGCGTTCAATCTCCATACCTTCAAATTTAATGATTTGAGATCCTGATGGAAAAAAGGACCTTGAGATAGAAGGTCTGGTCTTAACGGAAGAGTCCAAGGTTGGCAAGTAGCCATCCGAACAAGATCCGCATATCAAAACCTGTGAGGCCATGCTGGAGCCACCAGCAGAACAAACGAACGCTATTTTAGAATCTTGGAGATCACTCTTGGAAGAAGAACCAGAGGCGGAAAGATATAGGCAGGATGATACTTCCAAGGAAGTGACAATGCATCCACTGCCTCCGCCTGAGGATCCCTGGATCTGGACAGATACCTGGTTAGTTTCTTCATTAGATGAGAGGCCATCAGATATATTTCTGGAAGACCCCAGATTTGAACAATCTGAAGAAACACCTCTGGGTGAAGAGACCATTCGCCCGGATGTAACGTCTGGCGACTGAGATAATCCGCTTCCCAATTGTCTACACCTGGGATGTGAACCGCAGAAATTAGACAGGAGCTGGATTCCGCCCAAGCAAGTATCCGAGATACTTCTTTCATAGCCAGAGGACTGTGAGTCCCCCCTTGATGATTGACATATGCCACGGTTGTGACATTGTCCGTCTGAAAACAAATGAACGATTCTCTCTTCAGAAGAGGCCACGACTGAAGAGCTCTGAAAATCGCACGGAGTTCCAAAATGTTGATGGGTAAGGCAAAGTTGGGTAAGGCAAAGTTTGTAAAAACTGATTTGTGGGTGTGGTGAGGGGTGTATTTATAGGCATTTTGAGGTTTGGGAAACTTTGCCCCTCCTGGTAGGAATGTATATCCCATATGTCACTAGCTCATGGACTCTTGGTAATTACATGAA